>NC_058413.1:67414973-67425228 GCF_002201575.2 Neomonachus schauinslandi | reverse complement strand
GGGGGGGGGGGGGGGGGGGGGGGGGGGGGGGGGGGGGGGGGGGGGGCTCCAGGACAGTGTGGGGACCCTGTCTGATGTTCTGGAGTGTGGGCCTGATAATGCTCCCATGACATGGTGCCATGGTTCCCTTGGGAGGGCAGACATCTCAGCACTGATAAGATCAGTGGAATCAGGATGAGAAAAGTTGGCTGGAAAAAGACGGAAACCTAAAACAGATCCTGAGCACCTGGTAGAGAGGCCTAGAAAACAGTTACACAATGATGGCTGAAGCCTGGAATGAGGCTGCTGGACAACCTGCTCCAAGACCCAATCAGTGTACATTCATTTAAAAAAAATTTTTTTTCTTCCTTTGAAATCAATAATGTTCCCTCTAAAAAATATATATAGAAAAGTAGAAAAAATGTAATACAGCAGAGCAGTAACCTCATCATCCAGAGATAATCTCTGATAACAAATAGATCATTTTCCATACTTTTTTGTGTGTGTATTTATGCATATATGTAAAATGGAAACTAGATAGATATGCCAAATGGGGTATTATAATATTTTATATTTTTTCCAATTTTAAAATATTGTGAAAAATATGAACACCTTTCCAAGTCATTCAGTATTTTTCTTTTACCTCATTTTTATAAAGGTTGTATAATGTGCCATTACATATTTATGCCATTATGATATTTAACCTGATACACATTTAGGAAGTTCCCATTTTGTTCTATGATAAACAACACTGTAATATGCATTTGTGAAGTTAAATATGTACAAACCTCTAATGATTTCATTATCATAAATTCATACAAATGACATCATTCAGTCAAAGGTTTTTGATACATATAACCACATTTCCCTCCAACAGCTTTTTCTCAAATTATAGCCCCAACACGATCATATGATCATGTCCATTTCTTTGCATCTTTGTCAATATTGGGTATTTTTAGTATTAAAACATATTTGTCTGTTTGAAAAGTGAAAAATGGTATCTCATTGTTTAATTTTCCTACTTCTTTTACTACTGGCTTTTCATTTTTCTTATGTGGTGGTTTATTTATATCTCTGTCCCTTTATTTACATGTTTTAAAATAATTTACAAGAGCTTTTTATATATAAACTATATTCCCTTTTTGCCTGTCTTAAAAGTTGCAAATTTTTCCTCAGTTTGCATTTACCATTCGTCTTGCCTCTGGTAATTTTTATTTATTTATTTATTTATTTAAAATTTTTTTTTTAAAGATTTTGTTTATTTATTTGAGAGAGAGAGAATGAGAGAGAGCACATGAGAGTGGGGAGGGTCAGAGGGAGAAGCAGACTCCCTGCTGAGCAGGGAGCCCGATGCGGGACTCCATCCCGGGACTCCAGGATCATGACCTGAGCCGAAGGCAGTCGCTTAACCAACTGAGCCACCCAGGCGCCCGCCTCTGGTAATTTTTAATATATATACATTTAAAATGCTCTTCCTTTTATGATTTCTGCCTTTTGCATAATGCTTAAAAATCCTTTGACTTCAATAATATTGAATAGAGGGGCGCCTGGGTGGCTCAGTCGGTTAAGTGACTACCTTCGGCTCAGGTCATGATCCCAGGGTCCTGAGATCGAGCCCCGCATCGGGCTGCCTGCTCAGAGGAGAGCCTGCTTCTCCCTCTCCCTCTGCCTGCCGCTCTGCCTACCTGTGCTCTCTCTGTTAAATAAATAAATAAAAATCTTTAAAAAACCTACTTAAAAAAAATAATATTGAATAGATATTCACCTTTGTGTTCTAACAGAGTGGAGTGGAGGAAATGCACTCAGGAATTTGCCCAAGATAGAATCAGAGGACTCAGATAATGGGATGTGTGGGTAATTAAGAGGGAGGAGTCGAGTGTGACTGAGTTTTCAGGCTTGGTAGACTTTGGTGAGGGTGGAACCACTGATCAAAACCAGGAATACAGGAAAAGGAACAAGTCTGTTAGGGTAGATAATGTGTTCAGTTTTGCATATGCTGCACTTGACACGTCTGCCGGAGAGCCTGGTAGAAATGCTCCAGAGGCCATTGGAATAGGGTATGGAATGCAGGAGTAAGGTTGAAGTCTCAAACACAGAGCTAGAAATCACCAGCAGATGTTTGATAGTTTAAAACAACATTTGCTTTCCAGTGCGTATCCTGGGCCAAACACAAGGCGAGGCACGTCACTGCCTAATTTCAATGCAGGTGTCCTAAAAACTTCAGGAGGTGGAAATGATTATCCTCATTTTACACCTGAAGAGACAGGTTTACAAAAAGCTACATTTCTTTATGGAAGTCCTACAGCTGGTTGGTGGTAAAGCTTGAATGTGAAAGCAAGGCAAGTGGCCTGATTGTAGAGCTGAATCCATAGCCTTGTTTGCTCCGTTGCCACAGATGTGGATGAGCTCAGGCAGGGAAAGGCAGGACCCCACAGATGGAGACTAGCACACTTGAGTGGTGGGCTGCAGAAAAAGGAAAGAGCCAGTGAAGGGATCGGGGAAGGAGGCAGAGGGGGAGGTAGAAGGCCATGTGTGTACCTGCTGACCAACGCTCTAACCAAAGTGCAAACATGTTGATGGTAGGGACTTTTTTTTTTAGTTCAACTAGCCAACATATAGTACATCATTAGTTTCAGATGTAGAGTTCAGTAATTCATCAGTTGCCTATAACACCCAGTGCCTATCACATCACGTGCCCTCTTTAATGCCCGTCACCCAGTTACCCCATCCCCCCATCACCTCCCTTCCAGCAACCTTCAGTTTCTCTCCATAGTTAAGAGTCTTTCATCGGGGGGGGGGGGGGCGCCTGGGTGGCTCAGTCGTTAAGCGTCTGCCTTTGGCTCAGGTCATGGTCCCAGGGTCCTGGGGTCGAGCCCAGCATCCAGCTCCCTGCTCTCCCACTCCCCCAGTTTGTGTTCCCTCTCTTGCTGTCTCTCTCTGTCAAATAAATAAATAAAATCTTTAAAAAAAAAAAAAAAGTCTCTCATGGCTTGTCTTCCTCTCTGATTTCTTCCCATTCCGTTTTCCTTCCCTTCACCTATGATCCTCTGTGCTGTTTCTTATATTCCTCAGATGAGTGAAACCATATGATAATTGTCTTTCTCTGATTGACTTATTTCGCTCAGCATAACACCCTCCAGTTCCATCCACGTCGATGTAAATGGTAAGATTTCACGGTAGGGACATTCTTGTAGATAAATCCAAGACTCCACTCCTGATCCTGCCCCTCAAAAAAATTCTGTCATGGTGCTTTGCACATAAATATTCTTTGATGGACATTCTGTCAGTAATTTTCTGGAGTTATCCTCTGAGTGAGGCCATACCAGTCCCTGTATTCCCACTTGTTATGGGCTGGGGGTTCACTCCTAGGAGATCCTGAGTATTATTAAACTGTAGCCTTCTCCAGCATCAGAAGTAGACTCCTTGTTTTATGTTCTCTGCATTTGCTGGATCAGATCACTCCCACAAATGGACAGCATGTCATCCAAATGGAGTGCTGCCTTTTTGCCTGACTTGGTGAGGGAGAGTGCCATGTACACTTTCATGTTTGAAGCATGCATTTTTCTTTTCCTCCTTTATTGGATGTTTCCCTCTATACTTAGGACTTTATAAAACAGATATAGAATCATCGCTCCCCCCCCTTTTTTATAGTCTCGATATCTGGTATAAGAGCAGAAACAAAGCTGGAAAAGTCTGGATCTCGATTTTACCACATGCCAAAGGAGTGTGTAGAGTAGCAAAAGCAGGGATTTGGGAATCATGAGTTACAATTTTCATTCTGTCACTTTGGGCAAATTATTTAAATTCTCTGATCCCCATTTTCCTCATTACAAAGTGGGGATACCTACCAACAATTTGATTGTGAAGGTTAAATAAGTTAAGATAAAGGGCTTGGTGCATGGTAGGCACTTAATACAAGGAAGTTGAAACTCTGAGTCATACTGAATCATTTCACTCTGCGTTCCCAGATGCTTGCCTTTTGGCCATTCCATAGCCCATTTATACTCGTCCATATTGGGTGGGTTAGGAGGAAAATGAATCCCAGCTCAGCCCTGTCTGTTGAAAGCAAGTCAAATGTGTGCAGCTTTAGCATATAAGTTTAGCTGGCAATAAATCTGCTGAAAATGGTTTAGGGCATAATCTGCTTATCTCTGTCCAAACTAAATGGTGGGTTCAAAAACTCACCTGCAATCAATTTCTGATGATAACCAGTAAATATCCCATTATAGTTTCTCTTTCTGAGTAAAAAATCCAACATCAAAATTCTCATAGACTTAGGTGTATTCATTTCAAGCACTTTGCACACAGAATCCATCTTGGCCTCTCTCCAAATAATGTGAAAATGGTTGGCTACTTCCAGATACCTGCTCAGTCCTGAGTTGATACTGGATATAACTCCCATTGCAAGTCAGCACGGGCTTCTGACAAGCTAGTAGGTAAAAAGGGGACTCTTTGAAGAGAATGAGAAATTAGCTCAGCCTTAACTTGGCAGAACTATTTATTAAAATGATGATTTAAGAGATTTTTCAAATGTCACTCTTGGTTGTGGATCTCACTTGAAAGCTCTAAGCCCTCTACTTCAGGAATAAACATTCTTTTGGATAGCCCTGGCTTGTTTCTTTGGTTTGGTGTAATTATTAATAGGTCCTCCTTTCACTCTCAAGAGTCCCGGTTTGGATGATAAATTCTATGGTAATCTTTTACAGGCCTTTTTCAGAAGATATACTGCTTGCATTAATTGAAGAAAAATTACCTTACCTTTCCCCAAACAGAGTCTTTGGTACCCTATCTTGAAGTCATTTAAGTAATTCTTCAGAGCAATCATGAAGAACCATATGAACTAGTGAATAACTCCCTACTGCTCTCTTACTGCTGAAAGCAAATAAGGTAACTTTATAGAGACTCACCTAATGCAACAGCCTGGGAGGGAAACATGCGGGCTTCATGGTTATGTTTGAAAAGCAATTTCCAATTGTTTTAATTAGTTTTGCCACTGAATACGTGCAGGAATATGCACCTGCGTTGGATAGCAAGGGAACGGAGACCTAGAGAAATCTAACTCGGTACTTTCTGGAATGCCATTCCATGCCTGAATTGAGTGCTTTGTGTTTTCATGCAGCTTTTACAGCCTTGAGTCACCTCCCTTCCTGTTCTTCAGGAGAGGGTATACTGTGGTGTAGCAATATGAGGGTAATAAGGTTATCAAAGCATAGCCAGAGATGCTTTAAGAGTTTCTGCGGAAAACGGGTCTCCATGGTGCACACGTGTGGCTGCTGCGAGGAACCCATGGCACAACCCCGCCATTCTCTCTGGAGGGAAGGAGAGCTGGCTTGTCAGGATAAAGCCAGGCATCCTTCTGGATAGTCCCAAGGTATCCAAGGCAGATGGATTCTCAGGTCGGGACAGATGGGTTCTTATGGAGTGTCATAATCTGGGGGTAGAGGGAGGATAGGAGGCAAGGATGTTCGACCTGTTGGCTAATGTCCTTTTCATGTAAAGCTACTCTAGCCTGAATCGAGTTGATATTCTGGCCTCAACTTCCTGGCTCCCTGCTTGCAGCCTAGATCTGAGGGAAGAAAAGTTCAAAGCAAAGCAAGGGGGCACAGAAAGTTTTGCCATCCAAAAAATGTTCTTGGAGAGCCCTTATATCGGGGGCAAATCTGCAGCTGAGGAGAGAACGCAGCCCTGAAACTGGAAGAGAACCGTGGTATGATGTTTGTTTTGAAATGGCCCTTCCACAGTCTTCTCCCTAATGTCTTAATTGGGTGGGGGGAGCAGATGGAATGCAGGATAAACAACACCACAGCTCGGTTAGTGGTGCCATTGTTGGGATGATTAGAATCCGCTGAGGCATCACTCCTGCCGGAAGGTGTCTAAAAGGCCCAGAGTTCTGACATGTGAGTCAGCAGTATGCTCCAGAGATCTTGCAACCCACTTCCCTCATTTTACTTGGGGTCTTTCGGGATTTCACTGAGTTGCTGGCCTGGCAAGCTCACCGAGCCGCTTTAGACTAAAAGATTTAAAAAATATCAACCAAGAGTAATTTTTTCCTGCTGTGAAGAATTGTCATGAGACCTAAACGAATGACTCTGGAAACAAATTGCAATACTTCCTGTCTAGCCAGGGAGCTTGCTCTTTCTGGTTGCCCACTGCCCCTGACAGGGGGATCCTGCCTCCAGGAGAGGCAGGGAGGCTGAAGCTTCAGGTCCTGTTCCTTCATTGCTTCTCGGCCTTTTGGCTAAGATCAAGTGCAGGTCCTGTTCCTTCATTTTGTTTTTGCTTTTTTTTTTGCTTAAAGACCACCCCCCCGCACAACCCCCCCCACACACAATTTTATAAGCTTCTGGTCTCGGAAAACCCAGGTCTTGGTCTGCCTGTCCTACACAATAAATCTCACCATCTGGTGCTTCAACATGCTCCTAATCAGCAGAGGAGAGCAGGTGAGGGTGGGGATGACTCAGCTGGGACAAGGCTGGGAAAACAGGCTGGGGCCTGTGAAACAGTTGGGTCAGGCATAACAGTGAGGGCTGGCTCACATTATGTCTCAAACTTCTACCCCCTCCTTGTTTCCACCACCAGCTCCTTGCCCAGGCCAAACTTGTCTTCAGATCTACAGAGCCAGGATTTTAGATCTGGCGAGGGTCTTTGCCCTTACTGCTCATTTTTCAAGCTCTAAGAAGGGCCTAGGACCTCTCAGGTCTGTGAACTCTGCTCCCTGCAAAATGAAGCCAGAGTGTTGGCCAATACTTTAAGCAGGTAGAATACTTGGTTCAGTCGTTAGATATAATCTGCCTGGTGTGTCCCTGCATGGGTGGAAACCAAAGAAGGATGTCTACCTATCTGAGCATTCAATAAAACACAAACCAGGACAATTCTGCACACCTTCCCTTTGTGCCCTTTATGAGCAAAGCTTCTGAGTTACCCCTGGAGGGGATAGAAAGCTGATAAGATATGATGCCGGTCCCCAGGATTTATGTCAGAGAACATGGTGTGAAAAGCTTGTCCCTTATTTGCTATTAATAACTGCCATTCAGCACCTACTACAGGCTCAGCATCTTATTATATAGTCTCTACTTATACCAACAACTCTAGAAGGTAGATATCCTTATTTTCATTTTGTGGATGTGGAAACTGAGCTCCATAGAGGTTATGTGATTTATCCAGGGCAGGCAGCTGGGGCATCCCTCTGCTTGTGAGGGGCTTGTGGAGGCTGAAGGATAGCATGTGCAGTGTCAGATGAAGACAGAAAGACAGTGGGCCCACCGAACTTCCTCTTCTCTGTTTCACACAAGCCTGTATTGGAATCCCGGTTTTAACACTTTGTGTGGGTTTGGGAAAGCCATTCTCTGTCTTGCTTTCCTCATCTATCAACTGGACAAAATACTTCCTGATACAGTTGGAAAGTTGAAATGAGATAAATGGGGACGTTGCTCAGTTCCTGGCACATTCTGGTACAAAATGACTCACTTTAGTACAGGATGCTCATCACTTAGATCTGCATGCCACTTCCTCAGAAATTGATGTTTTTACTGAATTGTTCTCTTCTCAGAGAGGCCTTTCTTGGCCACCCTACCTAAAAGCCCAACCCCATTCCAACTCTTCATACCTGTTCCCCTACCTTATTTTATCACCGACTAATACGTTACAAATTGTACTTATTTATTTTTGTTTGTCTTGTCTGCCCCTACCCACAGGAAGGTAAAGTTTTTGAGACCAGGAATCTTTGTGTTATTTCAATATCATCCCAAGCACAAATATATATTGGTTAAAAGAATACATTAAAAACATACAAAAAACCCTCTTTGGCTCAGAAAATTGGCTTTTAATTTGGCTTTTTCCTTATTAGTGTTTGATACTGGGTACATTACTTAAAATGTCTAGGCCTCAGTTTCCTTCTTTGTAAAATGGGAAGAATAATGGTATCAATTTTAATACTGCTAGGGTAATAAAGTGATATGTATAAAAACTGGCACATAGCAAGTGCTGGATAAATACTTGCTATTTTTTTTTTAAAGATTTTATTTATTTGTCAGAGAGAGAAAGAGAGAGAGAAAGAGCGAGCACACAAACAGAGGGAGCAGCAGGCAGAGGGAGAAGTAGACTTCCCACAGAGCAGGGAGCCCAATGCAGGACTCATCCCAGGACTCTGGGATCATGACCTGAGCCAAAGGCAGACGCTTAACCGACTGAGCCACCCAGGCGTCCCAATACTTGCTATTGTTATCACTTAAAATAATTTGACTAGTTATTGAAATTGTCTTTCGATGTTGCCCAGAGCTTTTAGGATAAGAGAGGAGAAGGCTAAAAGCCAAGGATGACCTCTGCATTTTCAGCCCCATGGTCCCCCTTGTTGAATAGGTGTGGAAGTGCTCAGTGTTCTCCCTCCAACGCAGGTGACAGGTCTGGATCACCATTATCAGGTCACTGAGGAAGAAAGCAAACTGAGGCTTGCCCAAGGTCAAATGACTTGCCCAGGGCCACTCACCTCAAAAAACCAGGGCATGGGGCGCCTGGGTGGCTCAGTTGGTTAAGCGACTGCCTTCGGCTCAGGTCATGATCCTGGAGTCCCGGGATCGAGTCCCGCATTGGGCTCCCTGCTCGGCAGGGAGTCTGCTTCGTCCTCTGACCCTATCCCCTCTCATGTGTTCTCTCTCTCTCATTCTCTCTCTCTCAAATAAATAAATAAAATCTTAAAAAAAAAAAAAAACACCAGGGCATAAGGAACCCAATCCCCTACCGTGCCTCCTGAAATTGTATTGTCAACTGCCTCTCTTCCAAGCTCTCCCTACAGTGAGGGCTGGGGGTTGGGCTGTGAGCTCTGAAGCCCTGGGTTCCCCCGGCTTGTCCCTTTCATCTCCCGCAATGCACTGAACTTTTCCACACGCAGTTTTCCCGCACAGAAAATATGGAAAAATAAAGCCCACACCTCAAAGCTTCGTGTTCAGGATCACAGGCGAGGAGAGTTCTTCGGAAACTGTAAAGTGCTGCACGAATTACCTTTGCAACAGGCATTAAGACGCGAGCCCCCCACTTGCCAATCCCGGGAGACGCTCCCGTCTCCACCCCCTTCCAAGGCAGCGCGCGGCCGGGGAAAGGAACAGGATTAACCCTGGGCGCCTGTCTGGGCGTTTCTCCAGGCAGCGGGGGAGGAGTTCCGGAGCTCGCCCCCGCCCCGCCGCTCCTCTCCCTGGCGCCCGCACTCGCGCTCCCGGAGTCGGTCTCCCGCCCAGGCCACGGCTGCGCTCCCCGGTCCGGCACAGCACGCGGGCGGCCCGCCAGGATGCAGGCCCCGCACAAAGAGCACCTGTACAAGCTGCTGGTGATCGGCGACCTGGGCGTGGGCAAGACCAGCATCATCAAGCGCTACGTGCACCAGAACTTCTCCTCGCACTACCGGGCCACCATCGGCGTGGACTTCGCGCTCAAGGTGCTCCACTGGGACCCGGAGACGGTGGTGCGCCTGCAGCTCTGGGACATCGCGGGTGAGCACGCGGGGAGGGGCGAGGGCAGGAGGGCCTCGCAGCGGGTCTGCAGTCCCGGCATAGGGGGCTGCGGTCCCGTCCCGGGCGCCGCGCCGCACCGCACCGCACCGCACCAGACTTTTTCCTGGTGGGTTGGAAACTTGGTCTCAAAGAAGACAAAAGTTTTTCTCTCTCGCTGAAACTTCAAGTGCATTCCCCGGCGCGCTGGGGTTGTTGCTTGAATTCCCTCGCCCACCCTCCCCTGGGAATCTCCGGACCCAGTGCGGGCCTCTCCAGGGACCCAGGGAGACAGTGTCTGGAGTTCTCGGTCTCCAGCTCTTTTTCCGGGCGTGGGCGACGCGGCCGGTGACGCGGCCTTTAGTGTCCTGCCAGCCACCAAGGGGGAAGCCCTTAGACCGGTTAAGAGCGGGAACGAGGAGCGTTCCAGGCTAGAGGGGCTTTACCCATCGTTCTTTTTAATCGCTTAGTTTATTCCAACTCTTGCCCCCCTCTCAGTCAAGCGAGTTTGAGGTTCTCAGCTTTGAGGAAGCCAAGGATCTTTGTATGTATGTATTGGGGGCAAAGTATTATTTCTATGTTTCTCTCCGGCTCTCTGTGGTCTATGAAAAGAAGCCTGTGGGGCGCCTGGGGGTTCAGTCGTTAAGAGTCTGCCTTCGGCTCAGGTCATGGGATTGAGCACCGCATTGGGCTCCCTCCTCAGCGGGGAGCCCGTTCTCCCTGCTTGTGCTCTCTCTTTCTCTCTCTGTCAAATAAATAAATAAATAAATAAATAAATAAATAAATAAATAAATAAA
>NC_058413.1:67256896-67414963 GCF_002201575.2 Neomonachus schauinslandi | reverse complement strand
AAATAAATAAATAAATAAATAAATAAATAAATAAATAAATAAATAAATAAAATCTTAAAAAAAAAAAAAAGAGCCTGTGCACCTACCTTAGGGGCACTCCTGTCAAAGAGTCTATGACAGTAGCCATAAGATTTCTTGATTTGCCCTTAAAGTTTTCACTGAGAGATCTGGGAAATGAGAAGCTTCATTACAATGTTTGAAACTAGAATTTGCTTCTGAGGGTATGTCCCCCAAGTTGGGCAGGGGAGTCAGGCAAATGTGAGACAAATGTGTGTCTTCTCCAAGAGTGAGTCCTCAGACTGAAGCTGTTTGCAACCTTGGGCATGTCCAACCCCTCATTATAGGTCCTGGCTCTCCACTCACCAACCTGCACAGTGGCTTCAGACAAGTCCCTTCAGCTCAGCTGCATCCCTGTTAAGTGGAAAGGGGTTGCACATGCAGCTCAGCAATCTTCCTGCTCTGAAGTTTTCAGGTCCTCTGGGATTCTCTGTGAACAGTGCCACTTCACCTCCGACTGTTTCGTGGTCTGTGGTACCAGGAACCTTTACAAGTGCTGGACCCAAACCAGCCACTTCTCTTTCAGAAAATAGGTTCCTTTTTAGCTGGTGTATTTGACTGGAAACACTTGATCATGGCTCGAAGCAAGAACAAATGTGGAAAATTCCTGAAAGGGCATTTCTGTTTCTGGGGATTCTGGTGCCTCTTTAATCATAAGCTGCCAAGTCTTATGATAAAACTTTTGGCATGTGAACAGATTCTTACACGTGGGCTCATCTTCAGCTGCTCCAGTGGCACAGGGGCTGTCAGAGAGCGGGCGATGCCATCAGCCACTATCTGACTGGGTTTTCCATCTAGGCCTGTGTGACTAATCAAGTACTGATCACAGAAGAAATTTCAGCTTCAACAAAAGGAATGATATTCAAATTACTGTGGGTCTCTGCACTTCGGTAGTTGCATGTTTTCGCGTCTGAAAACTCTTCTGGCTGCGCGGATGCATCCAGGACTCAAGTTTAGAAGGAGCTTACTGTTTCAAAGGGGATGTAGCTGTCATTTAGACTTTTGTGTCAAATGCAAGTAAGGATGTGACCTCAGACACGTTAGAGAATGTCCATGAATCTCCATGTCCTCACCTAACAGAGAAGATAGAAAGGTATAGTGATTAAGAGTCTAAATTCCAGAGTTGAACCACTTTTGACCGTATCCCTGTTTTACCCATGTCCTGGTCGATTTTAGGCAAGTTCCTTAACCTCTTGATCTCAGGTGCCTTATCTATAAATTATAGGCATAATGCTTTCTCCCAGTAAATGAGAAATGGGCAACCAACAATTGCCAGCTAAAGGTGATGGTACCTACTGTCTAGGAGAACTGCAAGGATTATTGTTACACTAGCATGTATAAATGGTAGGCAAGAAGGACAGGATAAACGTGCTAACTAAGTCATAATAAATGATGAGTCCTGTCTTATACCTGTAATCTGTTCCAAAATGCCCAGCACCATTTTTCAGCTTTATCTGTAGTACAACATGCTGTCATGAGCAGTTTAAGTCCCAAGTTTAGAAATGCCTCCTGAGGGGCAGCTGGGTGGCTCATTTGGTTAAGCGTCTGCCTTTGGCTCAGGTCATGATCCCAGGGTCCTGGGATAGAGCCCCGTGTCAGGCTCACTGCTCAGTGGGGAGTCTGCTTCTCCCTCTCCCTCTGTGCTTTTTCTCTCTCTCAAGCAAATAAATACAATCTTAAAAAAAAAGAAAAAGAAAAAAGAAATGCCTCCTGAGCCGTGGTTCTGGACTGAAGTTTCGGTGGAGGCTATAGCAACAGAAGTCTGTGTAAATAAGAAATCTGAGGAGCTTTGGAAAGTCGGTTGTATGAATACAGTGGCCTGTAGCATCTCCATAAGGAACTTCTTTTTCCCAGAGCTCTGATGTTCAGTGGCAACCTGTCTTTGGCAGCCTCCAGCCCAGAGACCCCGTGAGCTGAGTTAGAAGCTGGGATCAGGCACCATTCGTTGTGGGGAAGTTGGGCCCTTGTGGAAAAGATGATTGGAGCATCGTGGTGACATGTTTCAAGCTACATAGGTAGCCCTGTGAGGAGTGAATGCATATGAAATCCAATCTCAAGTGCCCACTCAGACTCTAGTCAGCTAGGTGTACCTTACAGCACCTTCAGATCAGCCTGTCTGTCCAGACATAGGAATGCTTCTCTCTCTCCTTTGGGTTCAACTCTGCTGTGTGTGTGGAAAGAAGAGGTGAGGCTAAAATGTGAACTGGTGAGCCTCACTTTGAGATGGTCGGGAGTATGGATGAGATAGAGGGGACAGACCCTGTCTTGATAGAATATCAGATCTATCTGCTATAGAGGGAATCTTTGCTCATTGGATTTTTAGTATTCATTTGATTCAGTGCCAACTCAGGGCCTATTTGTCCAACTAAATTCCATGATATATCTCTTATAGCCACTTTGGCCAGTCTGTTCCTGAAAGACTCCAAAAAGTTTCTCTCAGGGGGCGCCTGGCTGGCTCAGCCTATAGAGCATGTGACTCTTGATCTCCCAGTCATGAGTTCCAGCCCCACATTGGGCATAGAGATTACTTAATTTAAAAAAAACAAAAAAAAACACCTTTTTTTTTTTAATACCTCTCAGGGCTTGTGAAGTAGGCCTGAAAACCAACATGGTAAATTCCACAAAGCTCACAGGGAGTGGCAATCGCCCTGAATCCCAAAGATTCCATCATAGAGGAGCAGCTGGGTCAGCTCTGGGTTCCAGAGCTCTTGATAGTGCCAAGAGAAATTAAGTCACTCAGCCCAAGACCACCTACCTATTAAGTGGAAGAGCTGGATTAATACAGTTCTGTGTGACTTGGAATCAAGCCACGCTCTTCAGGACCACAGGCCTGTGAGTGCCTGGGGCACAGTTGGCCCACTGGGGTTATACTCTCCTCCCCTTTAGAGGTGTTGCTTCTTTAGATTTACCTCAAGTTATCCTTGCCTTCTCCTTCCTATTTCTAACATGTTTTTGGATATTAATCAGAACGGCTATGCAGGTAGTGGGAGGAAATAGAATGAAAATCTATTTCTGAAAATTTGATTCTTGGCCATAGGGTTTTTAAAATAGGTTTATCAGGAAAAAAAGTAAACAAAAGGTTCACATTTGAGACTCTCCAATTTTTAATTCCCCAGTAACATAGCTGGTTAAGTGGTATTGCTGAAATTTAAAATTTGGCCATGGAATCCAGGACCCAGTTTCCTAACAGCTTTGCTCTACTTCCCACAATTTAGAAATAAAATAGTTTTGGGGCACCTGGGTGGCTCCGTCGGTTAAGCATCTGACTCTTGATTTTGGCTCAGGTCATGATCTCAGGATTGTGAGATCGAGCCCCATGTCCGGTTCCATGCTGGGCATGGAGCCTGCTTAAGATTCTCTCTCCCTCCCCCACTCTTGCTCTCTCTCTCTCAAATAAATAAATCTTTATTTATTTATTTTTTAAAGATTTTATTTATTTATTTGAGAGAGAGAGCAGGAGTGGGGTGAGGTGTAGAGGGAGAAGCAGACTCCCTGACCAGCCACCAGCAGGAAGCTCAATGCAGGCTAGATCCGGGGACTCCGGAATCAGGACTAAGCGGAAGGCAGATGCTTAACCAACTAAGCCCAGTACTTGAAAGGACATATATGCTAAGCTAAAGGTTAAAGGTGACTGCTTACATTGATTGCCAAGGCAGTTTTTGCAATTTAAACAGTTTTGCAATTTAAACACCACAGTGTTGACTTAGGGATAAACAAAATGGATCAATGTTTGCACTTACGGAATCTGATAGTCTGGTGGGACATAAAAATATTTAAAACAGATAATTATTTAATCACTGTTTTGACGAGTGTTCTGAAGGGGAAGTGTCAGGTGCTAAAAGAAAGTCAAAACAGGACACCTACCCTAGCTAGCTATGGCATGGAGGTGAGAAGACACGGTGCAGCCGGCAGTAATCTGGCATATGTACAGTGTTTATTTAAACACCACAGTGATTGTGACAAATAGGTCTTCTTATTTCCAATTTTGGAGGTGAGGAAACTGGGCCAAACCTAAGTAGCATATGGTGCCTGGTACATAGTGGCTGCTCAGTGAAAGTGGTTTGATACTGGAGTCATCACTCACCTGAAAAGTTTTTGAGAGTAGTTGCTTTGTAGAAAGGCTTAGAGCCCTCTCTCTCCCTCTTCTGATGATTCACTCTGGGGAATCCTGCAAAGCTTTCAAGTCATTAAGAACTGTCCTGCCCCGGCCCCCCCCCCCAATTTTTTCTTTCTTTTCCTTGATTCTGAGATGGAAACTCCCAGAGGGAAATGCTGGCCCTGCTTTTCCTGGGGGTGGAAATCATGTTTATTCCATCAAGGCAATATCCTCATCTTCTAGGTTGGTGTACTAGAGTAGTGTCCAACTTGGCAAGGTCAAGACTGTGACTATAGCCTGCATTTCGCATTATTGAGTTCCACTATTTTTTTTTTCAGCTGTTTGAAAATTTAATTAAGAAACGATATGATCTTAAATTATTCTCTGAAAAAAACTCGGGTTTTAACTTCCACCAGTCCCCACTCCTTTTAGTTTCTTACTCGCAGGTATTAATCAAATTCTGTCTCTTCTGTCTTGAAAGCTAACTCTGTCTTATCCCTCTATGAGTGGCCTTGTCTTCTTCATGACTCATTGGGACCACTGTAGCAGCTTCCTAACACCTGTCCCTTCCTCAAGCTTTCCCCCACATTGGTTTGTAATCCATGGAGGTGAGACTTTTGAGCATGGCCTCATTCTCCAGTCAGATATTCTCCTGTTTGGCATTCTTCAGTGGATCCCCATCACTTTCAGAATTAGAGGCTAAACATTTTACCGTGAAATTTGAGGTCAGCCATTCCAGTCTCATCTCTCATACCTCTGACTCTTGACCATTCCAGATATCTTACAGTGGCTTCAATTCACCTATCTCCCCCTCTGTGTTATGATTCATATGATTGTTGCTGGCTAAATACACTTTCCTCTTTTTCACTTAGATGACTCCTGTGGATTCTTGGTCACTCAACCCATCTCACCTCCTTTAAGAAATGTCTATTGAGCCCATGTACCCATGGGAGGTGCTGTTTCTCTGCTCCCATAATAACCATGCTTGTCCTGGGTTAGAAACCTTCTACTACTGCACTGGAATGTCTTTTTCTCCCAGTCTATAACCCTAGGTCCCAGCATAGTTCTTGGTAGTTAGTAGGTCCTCAGTGAGTGTTTGTTCATTCAAGTTTTCTAGTCAACTATTTCATCATTGCTTCAATTCCCAGATATATCATTGACCTAAAAATTTTTCCAGTAAAACAAAACAAAAAACCCCCCATATTTGTTTATGCTTGAAAGATTTCATAATTTTATGAATATTAATGTATTAAAAATGTATACACTGTAAAATTGGTAAATATGGTAGTCACTTTTCTGAAGGTGGCATTCTGTTTCATTTTTTCATCGTAAAAACTGGGAGTGACCTTAAAGACCATTCTTAAAAGCTGCACTTCATTATTTAACCAAGTCCTCATAATTTGGAATGAAGTGTTATTCATTTGGAGGTCAAATGGCAAAACTGTCTTTATGATACTTTGATACATTAGATGAAGTAATAATTTTGAAGGGTAATTTTTAGAGTTAAGATCTTGATGGCTCATCAAACCAAATGGTTTCTTTTACAGAAGAGAAAGCTATGTTCTAATAGTGGGTTTGCTTTAGTTTCTCAGGGTTTTAGATCTAGTTAATGGTAGAAATGGAACCAGAATGCGGGCATCTCTGGTTTATTAATGATGAGATTTGAAGAATTAAAAGCTGATTTTTTAACACTAGATGTTTTGGTGTAGTCTTAAGCACTGAGGCACAAAAGTAATTGAATTTAGTGGGCACCCAACCCTCTGGAAATTCATGCAATGAAGAAGAGAGGGTGATGGGACTGGGAGGACCCAAAGACATCCACGGTCTGGCTCAAATAACATCCCTAATATTGGGACGCCTGGGTGGTTCAGTCAATTAAGCATCTGCCTTCAGCTCAGGTCATGATCTGGGGTCCTGGGATCGAGCCCCGCATCGGGCTCCCTGCTCAGCGGGGAGCCTGCTTCCCCTCTGCCTGCCGCTCCCCCTGCTTGTGCTCTCTCTCTCTCTCTGCAAATAAATAAATAAAATCTTTAAAAAAAAATCCCTAATATTATTTTCCTTTGCTCCATTATGAGGCTGAAAATTTGGCCATTTGAACTCTTGCTTCCTTGTTCACACCCCATCCATGTTCGTTGCCTCTGTACCTTTCCTCCTGCTCTTCTTGCCGTCTTGTTGAATAGAAGTAAGATTTGCCTCTAAGAGATGACAATCAGTAGTAAGGTGAAATGGGGTAACTAAAGAAGTGGCAGAAAGAGCTTGGGTGGTTCTGAACTGGGGACAGATTTTTTTCAAAGTGAATCTTAAGAATGAGCAGGAGTTGGGGCGCCTGGGTGGCTCAGTTGGTTAGGCGACTGCCTTCGGCTCGGGTCATGATCCTGGAGTCCCGGGATCGAGTCCCGTGTCGGGCTCCCTGCTCGGCGGGGAGTCTGCTTCTCCCTCTGACCCTCCTCCCTCTCATGCTCTCTGTCTCAAATAAATAAAAAATCTAAAAAAAAAAAAGAATGAGCAGGAGTTTAGTAGGCAGAGAAAATAAGTGAGTTGAATCAAGATCTTGCTTTATTCACCTCTCCCTGCTGGGGTTCCCCCTCATGTATAAGAAATCACTGTTAGTTGTTGTTTCATTACATAACAAGTACTTGTATTATAGTCCCCTTCTACCATGCAAGTTCATTGTGAGCGTAGCCAAGGACATCTCAGAGTGTGTGTGCTATGGAGACATAAGGGAACAGCACTTGAGTAATTCAACAGTGGACTCAAGGAGGCTCAGTGCAATCAGGGACATAGGCTGCAGAGATCTGCAGCACATAAAAAGCAGTCCAAGGCAGGGAGGGCCTGCATAAGTGGGTGAGCAAGTGATACAGTCAGTGCTAGGTGAGTACAATGGAGGAAAGAGTTGACTGTGGGGCCAAGTTAGTCAGAAAGCTCCAAGAAGGTAGGGCTTGGTACAACCTTGAAGAATAGTTAGGATTTAGTTAGGTAGACAGTAAGGGAATGGTCTATTCCAGTGGGAGTGGAGGGTGCCATGGAGTGAGTGTGAATGAAAGCAAGAAGCAGAACTTAGAAGGAGAGCCAGACAAGGCACAGTTTTGGGTAGGATCTTGACCTCAGTCTGAGGATTTGTCTTTAACTTGCAGATCAAGGTGTACAACTTTGAAAATCCCTTAGAAGCACAGAGGGTAAAGTAAATGAACTCTTCTCTACCTGGCAAGCTCTTACTCATCTTTTGATGAGTTTCTCTCTGAAAAATATGTCCCAATTTAGGACCACCCAAGCTACTGCTCCCTGTTTCCCTAGGAAATGGGAACACAGCTTCCCCACAATCCTGGCTCACATTTTGTTTCTCTATAAAACTCTACTTGCAGGTAGGTGGATATACTAGAACAAGCCCAATGTGTCAAAGAGTATTTTGATGCAAAAATAAAGAAACATGGGATCCTAAGTCATCATTTGTAAGAGCCTATAAGAGCCATAAGAAAAATGGATCAGTAGCAACGGTTTCTTTAAAATAAAATAATATCAATTTCATTAAATTCAAAATATTTTGTTAGAGTTATTTTTATTAAATGGATACAGTTAAACACATTTAAATTTAAGGCAGTGTTTTCATGGTATACGACAATGCAAAAGGAATGGCATCTGAGCAAATTATTTTCCCTTTAAAACCGGGTATTTGGTACTAGTCAGCTCAAGTGAACTACCTCCTAAACATGACTCATATGATGTGGACCTTGTAATTCTAAATGCTCTGAGTTTTCAAGACATTCCAATATCTGTCTTATTAGAGATCTTCCAATTTTTTAAAAAGATTTATTTATTTGAGAGAGAGCAAGAATGCACGAGTGAGTGGGGGGAGGGGCAGAGGGAGAGAATCTCAAGCAGACTCTCCTTTGAACTCAGAGTCTGACACCAGGTCAGTCCCACAACCCATGAGATCATGACCTGAGTCAAAACCAAGAGTCAGAGGCTTAACCAACTGAGCCACCCAGGCACCCCTAGAGATCGTCCAATTTATAACTGTTGGCAAATAGTTCAAATCACCTTAAATCTTGCATGGGTCACAGAACATGTTAGAAGCCCACCCTCCAGTTAGTGGATCCCTGAAAGTGTTTAATTAGGGAAATGATAGGGTGAAAACAGAGCTTTGGAAGGTGAATTTGGCAGAAGTGTACAGAAATTAAAGTACCAGTTCAATCTCCGGTCCTGACCACCCCCTGGAACTTCAGCCTTCTATATACAACTGCCTACTCAACATCTCAGCCTAACAGACATCTCAAACTTAACATATCAGAATCCTGATCTGCTTCCACAAAGCCTGCACCTCCAAAAGTCTTCTTCATCTCAGCTAATAGCAACTCCATACTTTTGATTTTTTAAGCCAAAAGTTCTGGAGTCCTGCTCAAATCATCTCATACTCAATGTCTCCTCTATCATCTCAATCTCCAGATGTATCCAGGAAGCAACCAATCTTTACCAACTTTCACCATCCCCATGTTGGTCCACATCATTGTCTCTTGCCTGGATTATTGTCTCACTATTTCCAACCTTGACTCCTGTAGGTCATTCCTTAACACAGCAGCCATAATATCCATTTACTCCTGCCCCCATTCATGTTTCTCATCTGCTCCCAGTCCTTGAGGGCTTTCCTCTCTCATGCAGAATAAAAGGCAACCTTCCTGTAATGGCCTGAAATTGGCCTGAGATCCGCCTGCCTCACTGCATACTCCTCTACTCCTTGTTCCGTCCTCCCCAGCATAGACTCTTTGCTCTTCTCTAAACATGTGCCAGACACATTTGTGCCTCTGAGTCTTTCTTTCTTGGTGTTTTCTGTTGAAAACACTCTTCTAAATATCCACATGGCTTTCTCCTTTACCTCTTTTTGGTCTTAAGGGACAACTTCTCCATGAGCCTTCACTATCCATCCTGCTTAACTTTACCCTCACCCCCCACACACCATTTTCTCCTTTCCTACTTTATTTTTCTCCCTAACACTTTACCAGCTAATGTAGTGTTATGGGTATCTTACCAATTTTTTATCTCTTTCCACTAGAACGTAAGATTCATTAGAACAAGGACCTCTAATTCTTTTTGCTCATTGCTAGAACAGTGCCTGAAAAATAATAAGCATTCAGAACTTTGTTGTCCAGTGAATGAATGAGATGAGATGAGGTGATCCTCACTAGAGTGGTGATGATGAAGGCATGGCAGAGGGTGACTCTTACTGTCTTGCTAAGCCTGCATGTATCTGCTGGGAGGGGGATGAGAATTAGGGGCTATTCCTTCACTCAGTGAGGAGACCTTACTGAGCACTCACTGTATACTGAGTGCTCAAGATACTTGTCATGGGGACTGCTGAAAGGTGGTTCTGGCTAAGGGCACTTGTTATTTTGTGAGCGAAGATTACATACACATGGTTAATGCCAGTATATCCACCTAGGTGACTTGGGTAAAGAGTGATGGATTGATATGCTTCTGTCACGGGCTTCGTGGGGCAAATTAGGGAAGAGAGAAGTTGAAAGAGTTTCAAAACTATGGCCAGAGGGTCAGATGGGCTCTTAAAAGTTGGAGGAAACCTACTCATGAGGATGTTAGCCAGACTCTGATCCTAGTCTGTGGGTTTCCCTGAGTCTTCAAAACTAACGTAATCTATTGTAAGTTCAGTGTCCATTTGGCCATCATGATAATTAGATTTATTTTCTAGATACATACTTTTGGTTTCATCTTCCTGCTTTTCATACTATTATTCCATAGAAACAAAGAAAGTATCTTGCTGGTACTTTTAGCTCTATGGACTGTGCATGACCCAAAACTTATGTTATTTTGAATAGAGTAAATTGATTCCAAGGGATTATTTCTTTTTTTTTCATATTTTAAAAGTAATTTCAGTTTATATTGGCAAAATATTATGTTTGCAACTCCAATCTTTATGCTGTGAAAAAACATGTATTAGGCAATGGAATATTATGCAGCCATCAAAAGGAATGAGATCTTGCCATTTGCAACAATGTGGATGGAACTGGAGGGTATTATGCTGAGTGAAAAAAGTCAACCACAGAAAGAGATGTATCATATGACCTCACTGATATGAGGAATTCTTAATCTCAGGAAACAAACTGAGGGTTGCTGGAGTGGGGGGGGTGTGGGAGGGATGGGGTGGCTGGGTGATAGACATTCAGGAGGGTATGTGCTATGGTGAGTGCTGTGAATTGTGCAAGACTGTTGAATCTCAGATCTGTACCTCTGAAACAAATAATGCAATATATGTTAAGAAAAAAAAAAAAGAAGAAGATAGCAGGAGGGGAAGAATGAAGGGGGGGAATCGGAGGGGGAGACGAACCATGAGAGATGATGGACTCTGAAAAACAAACTGAGGGTTCGAGAGGGGAGGGGAGTGGGAGGATGGTTTAGCCTGGTGATGGGTATTAAAGAGGGCACGTTCTGCATGGAGCACTGGGTGTTATGCACAAACAATGAATCATGGAACACTACATCAAAAACTAATGATGTAATGTATGGTGCTTAACATAACAATAAAAAATTTTAAAACAAGACATGTATTATGAATACAAAATATAAAATAAAGATATATAATTACATAATTTAGTGTATAATATAGGACATAAAATATTATAAAGATATATATTATAAAAATACATATTCCATATAATATGTTGTGTATTTTTATACCACATAAAGATATGTAATATATGTATTTTTAATTTTATTTTATTATGTTATGTTAATCACCATACGTTACATCATTAGTTTTTGATGTAGTGTTCCATGATTCATTGTTTGCGTATAACACCCAGTGCTCCATTCAATTCATGCCCTCCTTAATACCCATCCCTGGGCTAACCCATCCCCCCATCCCCCTCCCCTGTAGAACCCTCAGTTTGTTTCTCAGAGTCCATAGTCTCTCATGGTTCATCTCCCCCTCCGATTTACCCCCCTTCATTTTTCCCTTCCTGCTATCTTCTTCTTCTTTTTTTTAACATATAATGTATTATTTGTTTCAGAGGTACAGGTCTGTGATTCATCAGTCTTACACAATTCACAGTGCTCACCATAGCACATACCCTCCCCAATGTCTATCACCCAGCCACCCCATCCCTCCCACCCCCACCACTCCAGCAACCCTCAGTTTGTTTCCTGAGGTTAAGAATTCCTCATATCAGTGAGATCATATGATACATGTCTTTCTCTGATTGACTTATTTTGCTCAGCATAATACCTCGTTGCAAATGGCAAGATCTCATTCCTTTTGATGGCTGCATAATATTCCATTGTGTGTGTGTGTGTATATGTGTGTATATATATATATGTGTGTGTGTATACATATATACACACACACACACACACACCACGATTATTTCTTAAGAAGATGAGAATGATAACAAAAACATAATCCAGTCTGAAACTTGTTGCAACAGATATGTACATAACCCTGTTAGAATAATGTTAATTTTCTCCACTATTGATCATTTACTGGAAATGAGAGTATAATATAGAGTTAGTGCTTAGTACATAGCACTAGTTCATGAATACACGATGATGTATTTTAGAGGAAAATAATTTTAATTTCAGCTTATTTCTACAATAGTATCTTGAGTTTTTACTATATCATACAAGTAGAGAACAGGCCTCAGATTTGCAACATTAAAATATGATCAGGGTGCCAGGATGGCTCAGTCAGGTAAGCATCTGACTTTTTTTTTTTTAATTTTTATTTATTTATTTGAGAAAGAGAGTGCACTCATGCATGGATGAGCAGAGGGGAGGGGCAGAAAGAGAAGCAGACTCCCCACTGAACAGGGAGCCTGATGCAGGACTAGATGTGGGACTCCATGCGGGATTTGATTCCAGAATGCTGGGATCATGACCTGAGCCCAAGGCAAACGCTTAACCAACTGAGCCACCCAGGTGCCCCATCTGACTCTTGATTTCGGTTCAGGTCATGATCTCAGGGTCGTGAAGCCCCATGCCAGGCTCCACAGTGAGTGTGGAGCCTGCTTAAGAGTGTATGTATAAATAAATATATGTATATATACACATAGTCAACTTGCTCTTCAGTATTTTACAGTGCTATGGTGGAGACTGAAGCGTAGATATATAGCATGATAAAGGTGAATAGTGTAGGATAAAGAAAATGCTGTAGGGTCACAAGAAGGAGTCATGTTTCAGCTGGGAGGCCAGGGAACGTTGCCCCAATATAATGACATTTCAGGGCACAATTGTAAGATGCTTAGGATTTCACTGAGCAGAGTGGGAGGAAAGATGGGGAAAGAATTCAGACTTTGAGAGTAGAGGTATGAAAGGGCAAGAAAATCAGGGAGAAATGGAGGATGTGTTTTGGAAAGAATAAGTACTCCCGTGTGGCTTGGCCATGGAGTGCGTTGAAAGAAGTGACAGGAGGAGTTTGGAAAGGTGGTTGGAGCCAAAGTCTCCTTGTGTGCAGTGTTAATAAAGGTGTCTGTTTCTAAGCATGTAAGAGTCATTGAAGGTAGAGCATACTGGTAATGTTTACATTTTGAAAGTGGATTCTGATAGAAATAGAGTTTTAAGACTTCACCTAGGGAGTGCTTAAAAACAGATTCCTGGGCCCCACACAAAACTAGAAGAGTAAGAATCTCTGAAGAGCAGGGCCCAGGAATGGGTATTCTCTAAATACCTAAGAGGATTTTTCTTTACAGCTTTATTGAGATATAATTGGCATATTAACATTGTGTAGATTTAAGCTGTACAACATGATGGTTTAATATACTTATATATTTCAAAATGATTACCACAGTAGGATGAACACCTCCATCACCTCACATAATTAGCATTTTTCTGGTATGTGGTGAGAATACTTAAGAGCTACTCTCTTAGAAGCTTGCAAGTATATAATCACCATACTGTGCATTAGATCTCCAGAACTTATTTATCTTATAACTGGAAGTTTATACCCTTTGGCCAACATCTCCCTGTATCTTCTACTCCTAGTCCTGGCAACTGCCTTTCTACTCTCTGTTTTACAAGTTTGGCTTTTTTCTTTTTTTTTTTTAGAGAGAGAACAGATGAGTGTTGGGGGGTAGGCGAGGAGGGGCAGAAGGAGAGGGAGAGAGAGAATCCCAAGCAGGCTCCATGCCCATCCTGAAGCCCAATGTGGGGCTCGATCTCATGACCTGAACTGAAATCAAGAGTCAGATGGTTAAACGACTGAGCCACCCAGGTGCCCCTACAAGTTTGGCTTTTTTGGATTCCACATATAAGTGAGATCATACAGTATTTTTTTCTCTGACTTAATTCACCTAGTATATTGCTGTCATTGCTTTTGCCCAAGTTGTTGCGAAAGGCAGGATTTCCTTCTTTTCCATGGCTGATAATATTCCACTCTATGTATACACTACATTTGCTTTATTCATTCCTTCACTGATGGACACTTAAGAGGTTTCCATGTCTCACTTCTTATGAACAATGCTGCAGTGAACATGGGGGTGCAGACAGCTCTTGAAGATGGTAATTTCATTTCCTTCTGATGGATGCCCATCTAGTGATCTCTTATGCTGCCAGAATGTCTGAAGACCTGTGTTTATATTTATTTTAAGGGATAGCAGGTGTGACGAGACCTGAGATCTTGAGAGCCTCAGTTAGGAAGCTGTCAGGGCTCCCGGTGAGGGCCTGAATGGGAGCAGTAGCAGCGCTGATGGGGGGGGGATCAGGACCTGCTTCAGAAACAGAAGCATTGGTAGAATGTTGGAGACCCTTTAGGCAGAGGGGTGAGGAAAGAGTCAGAAGATGACTTGAAGCTACCGCTCTGGGGGGCAGTGTTACTAGTGATGCTAAGAACTGGAGGGAACACCGGGGCATAGCAGGTGAAGAGCAGGATGCCTGCATCCGAGGAGGATGATTAGAGGGCTTCCCAGAGGCAGTAATGAATTTAGTTTCAGGTATCCAAACCACTATTTTACCAATGAGGAGAACTGAGGTTCAGAATGCTACCTCACTGAGCTCACAGAGCTATTAGGTTAGTGGTGGAGTGGTAAAAGAATGTGCCCAGGTTAACAGAACACCAACTCGCTTCCTCCTGTTGTTTCTATGCCTATGTAGAGGATTTCCGGCTTGGTTATGCCCACTGAGAACATCTCTAGAGTACTAATTACCAAGTGAAAATATCATTAAATACACATTATGACTGTATTGCCTGTGTATATTTTTAGCTGAGTCTGTGACACCAAGTGGACCATTTAAGGCTGTTGGGAGAGAAACCAAGCATTGATTTACTAGGAATATTTTAACTCTAGAAGCAGGAAAGCAGGAAGGGACCTTAGAGGTCAGCCAGAACAAATTCATTTTACAGGTGAGGAAACTGAGTCTCAAAAAGAGAAATGCATTTGTCTAAGGCTGCACTGGTAACCAGTGATTAAGACAAAGGCCCATTCTTCTGGCCGTTCAATTTATTGCCTTCTGCAGCAAGATTTTCCAATGATTACTGCAGCCATTGTATTAACTTTTGTGATTTGGTTCATTGCTTTATCATTTAACTTTCCTGGAAGCTGGACACTGAATCATGAGTCACATTGACATGGCCATGGATGTGTGTGTAGAGTCTAAGAGAAATGGAAGCCTACATATGGTGAATTGGATCATTTTCGGTGCAGGCATCCAGTATGACATGTCTTAGTTTAGAAGTTCCTCAAGGGCAAAAAACTATGTATTTGCAGCACAAAACACAGAGCCCGGATCATATTAGCTATTCAGTAAATGTGTGTTGAATGAGTGATCTAAGCCCACTGGGAATTTTTGAACTATGTTTTTTGGTTTGTTTGTTTGAAGTAAATTACCTATGATGAATTCATCAGGTCTCTACATTGCCCATATGTAGGCACTCATGAAAAGTCACATGGTTCTCATTCTTTTAATAAGAAACAGCAGAGAGAGCTATCAGCTGACAAAGGAAGGATAAAATGTGAGCACTGGAAATGCCCTTGTCTGAATGTGACCTCTCGCCGGAACACCGGATATACAAACTTTTCAAGTCTGCGGGCCCAGTGACCTTAATGTACAAAGATCACTTTTTTTCTCCTTGTTCCTGATCTAGCACACTTATCCTCACAAACTCAAACACACACAGACACATACACACAAACACACAGATTGTCCTTTTTGAATTCCTACAAAGGTGTTAAGCCTATACATAGCTTTTTTGCATAGTCTTAAAAACGACCCTTTGCCATATATTTGAACTGTAAAAATCTTTCTTCTTGAGGACCTCCTTACTCTACTATGAAAACCTCTGGACAAGCAGATTATTGAATAACCCATGACTTTGCCTTTCATCTGATTAGTTCCTGCAAGGGATCATAAGACAACTGCACGAAGCCCAAAGGCCTTTCAGAGTCCTGAATGATCACAGAGGGCTTTTTTTCCCCCTATCTTCCTGAAATGTCATGGCCATCCTGAGCAGTATCAAAGGGGATCACTGTTTGTATTAGGAACCAAGAAAGGAAAGGAAATAAAAGAAATTTAAAACTCATTTGGGAGAAATGAAAGTTCAACTGTGGGTTGTGTGTCATATGAAGAGTATTATGCCACTTTCTTTCATCGGCTAGATGATTGTGGGGGGACAAAGAAAAGCTTCTGTGGTAAAACCCGTGTAAGAAATGTTTTAGGGTCATCATGTGCTGGCCCTTACAGAATGCTCTTCTCTCCACTGATACAAGTATGAACACACAGGCTCACCCACTAGGACCACTAGGGCACCAGACTTGACCTGCATCCATTTTCACTAAGTGCTCATGGATCATGTCCTCACAATCTGCAATGCTCATGCCCATGTGACTATAACAACCTGCAAAGAGGTTTTTTTTTTTTTTTTTTTTTTAAGATTTACTTATTTATTTGACAGAGAGAGAGAGAGACAGTGAGAATAAGCAGGGGAGCTGCAGAGGGAGAGGGAGAAGCAGGCTCCCTGCCAAGCAGGGAGTCTAATGTGGGGCTCGATTCCAGGATCCCAGGATTACGACCTGAGCCGAAGGCAGACGCTTAACTGATTGAGCCACTCAGGTGCCCACAAAATGTGAATTAAAACTCACCATCACAACACCTTGTGCTCAAAGTTAGTGTGAAGTGTTCTTAGAGATGTTGACCTGGACCTGGTATTTTCTTAGATACCCACCAATTTCGTGATTTTATTCTTTTTGCAACAAGTTGGCTTATTAAATACACACTTCACTTTGCTTTAATTTATATAACTTTATAAGATTCTTACCATAAATAAATGACCAAATCAGAATAAAAGGCCTTTGTGTGGTCCTACACTTCTGGAGTTTTGGGTTCAAAAAATACAAACCCAGTCTTCATTAGCTCCTGTCTTCAGCTACTACTAGTGGCTAGAGTTATAAGCAAAAGGATTCATTTCATTTTATTAATCGGCAGAAATCCCAGTAATTTTTTGCCATAAATTCTGCTCTGGAACTCTGATTTCACTACCTACATCATATTGTCTTTCATAATTTTTAACATGCTGGAGAAAGGCAGGGAAATCTCAATGGCCAGTTAGTTGTACGGTCCCATGCTGGGTGCTTTCCATATGTTCATTCATTTCATCCACGTGACAGCCCTGTGAGGTACACATTATTGCTGCCATTTTGCAGATGAGGAAGGCTAACCTTAGAGTGTTTAACAAACTGGCCAACATTCACTTAAAAAATTAAGAATCAGAGCAAAAGTGATTCTAGCTGATTGGTCTAAATAAGACCAATGCCTGCCTGCTTCTCTCTCTCTCTCTTTCTCTGTCCAAGGGCTTTTCTTATCCAACAGATTGTAGAGTACTTAAGGCCATCTAGTTTACTGTTGTATTCCAAGCATGTAGTCCGGACACTGGCATCGATATAAATATCTGTTATCTGTTTAGTTGCGTTGAGTGGGACACTCTTGGTACATAAGCCTGGAGGAGAGATAGTCTAAGACTAATGATTTAGTAGTTGAGAATATTCAATGTTGGCAAATGACTATGGGCTCTGGATTCAAAAAGATTTGAATCTCAATTCAGATTTGAATTCCAACTTCCAAAGCGCACCATCTGTATAATTTGAACAAGTTACTTAGCCTCTTGAGGTCCCAACATTCTCACTGTAAAATGGGGATAGTAATTGTACCTTCATGATTGTGTAAACTGCATTTCTGATGGTTAGGAAATATAAATAAATGCTAGCTACTACTACCCTTAATTGGATTGACTGTGGGTGCCTTTTAACATACTACATAATTTAGTTATATTTATTATGTTTATAATTTATAATTTATCACCCATTAAAATGTAAACTCCATAATGGCAGAGATTTTCATGTTTTAATCATTGTATCCCAAGTGCTTAGAGCAGTTTTGTCCAGTAGAACATTCAGGGATAATGGAAATGTTCTATACTAGAGTCGTCTAATCCTATAGCCACTGGCCACACGTGGTTACTAAACACTCGAAATGTAGGTAGCTAGTGTGACTGAGGAACTGAATTGTAAACTCTATTTAATTTTAATTAATTAAACCTAAGTAGCTGTGTGTGACTAGTGGCATGCTGTACTAGCACACTTCTAGAACCTTACATGGTATGCAGAAGTTTTAGTAAATAAATACTTGTTAAATGTATGAATGAATTCCTTCTGGACTCAAAGATCAAAAACAAAGCTGCATGATTGTATATTCAGCTCACTCTAAAGATGAGCACTGGACAACTTTCCTGAGTGATCTGCTCACACTGGAGGCCTCATGAGGTTCCAATATGTGATTTCATTTACAATTGTAATAAGGTTTTGATTTCTATTTCTTTTTGGTGATAGGTCAAGAAAGATTTGGAAACATGACAAGGGTCTATTACCGAGAAGCTATGGGTGCATTTATTGTCTTCGATGTCACCAGGCCAGCTACATTTGAAGCAGTGACAAAGTGGAAAAGTGATTTGGACTCAAAGTTAAGTCTCCCTAATGGCAAACCAGTTTCCGTGGTTTTGTTGGCCAACAAATGTGACCAGGGGAAGGACGTGCTCATGAACAATGGCCTCAAGATGGACCAGTTCTGCAAGGAGCATGGTTTCGTAGGATGGTTTGAAACATCAGCAAAGGTAATGCGAACTTAAAGGAGAAATGTATTAGGCAAGAGTCAGAAAGAAAATAATCATATGATCATTGTCATCATCATCATGATATTAATATGTGTTTGTCTAGTGATTTATAGTTCCCAAATTGCTTGAAGCTCTTTCTCATCTCAAGGGGATGAGTGGGCAGGGCAGAAATTACTATCCACAATTTAAGATGATTTTGGCTAAGAGAGCAAAAAGCGACTTGTACGTGGTCTCAGTGATAATGGTTAATAACTGTTTGTTTATTGAGTGCTTATTATCTGTTGGGCATATTTTATATGCATTTTCTCATTTAGCCCTCACACAACCCAATTAGGTAAGTATGATTTTAGAGTAAATGAAAGAAATGGGCCTCGCATTCAATGTCACTGCCTTATCCATGTATTAATTAATTTTTACTCCATCAATATTTAATATGTTCTTCTGTATGTCGGGAATTGTGCTTTGCCCTAGAAGTGAAAAGATGGCAAGAATGTGGAACTATCACATTGGGAATACTGGAATAGTGGAGTGAGAGAGTAGACAGCAAGTGTAATTGTGAAGAATATCGTGTTGTTTGGCACTTCTCACTTTTCTGGGGGGCAGAGGAGTAGCAGGATGTGAGGAAGAATCAGGGCTGGAAGATGAAGAACCCGATGTGGCATGATAAGGATATTATCTTCTGCCCCATGCTGCTATCTCATTTGTCAGAGATATCTCATTTGCTCTACTCCCTTTTGTTTTTGCTGATATTTTTGTATCTCAGTATTAGAGAGAGAGAAAAAAGCTTTTATAGTAAATTTTGAAAGTTAAAAAAAACATATATTAAAAAAATAAATGTTTCACTGTATTTTTCTGCTATTTCCTGTGTGCATATATTTTACATTAATATATATGAAATAATTTATGTTTTATATTTATAAATGAATTGTATATTGAAATAGATATTATATATTTATATAATATGTATTTATTTTACATATAAATATATAAATATATTTTACATTACTAGGATTGCATTCTGTATAGTTTTATATCATAATTTTCCCATTTTTATTTATTTGTGGAAAACATATTAAAGACTTATGGAGCACAGGCACTGTGCTAGTTGCTTGGGATTCAGCTGTGAATAAGATAGGCATTGTCTCTGTACTTATGGAAATCACACTAAGGCCTTATTGCAAACATTCATGCAATCATTTGAGAATGGTTTGAAAATATAACGTGAATGGATGTCATTCAAATAGACTGAGGAGGAATCTCTGACCCGTTTTATGCTGGAGAGCAGAATGGACTAATTTTCCCCAGGGACTAGGGAAAGATAGACCGGAGGCAGATCAACCTGGAGACCGAGTAACACGGTAGTCGTTGCATTCCTATGGGAAAATGGCAAGGCTTTGAATGAGGGTAAATGCTATAGGGATAGGAAAGAAAAACCTGATTTGAGACTCTCACTGAAGTTTTTTTTTTTTTTTAAGGTAATTATTTATTTATTTTGAGAAAGAGCGAGAGGGAGCAAGCACAAGCAGGGGGAGGGGCAGAGGGAGAGGTAGAAGCAGGCCCCTCGCTGAGTGGAGAGCCCAACACGCGGTTCGATCCCAGGACCCTGGGATTAGGACCTGAGCCAAAGGCAGACACTCAACCAACTGAGCCACCCAGGTGCCCCTCGCTGAAGTTTTAACACCAGCGGGGATTAGGCAACTGCGTGGGGTTGGGGGATGATGGAGATGGAGAAGAGGGTGGTGGTGCCAACTTTCTCGGTCATAGTTGGGATGCTTTTTTGTTCTGGCCACATGCCCTGGATGGTCTCAGTGTCTCCCTCCTCTCTCTGGTATCTCTGAGCTGACCTGTATCTGGAAGTTGCTACTTCCAGAAGTTCCTGGGTTTTTTGCCTTCCTTCTTGGAACCACGGCACACTAGTATGCTTTTCTCCTTCTCTCTTCCAAAACCCTTTGTTTCCCCTATTTCTTAGGATTTTTCCTTTGATTCAGGACACAGTATCCATCATTTGCTGTTGTCTTTCTACTTTTCTTGTCAATGAACCCTTTTGGTTTGTTTGTTTGAGGGATGATTCCTGTAAAGAGAGAAATGCAGAGCAAAACTCACAGGTCTTATGCGGTTACAGAATTTTGAGAAATATGACTTTGTTTTTTGAATGCGGGGCTTGAACTCATGACCCCGAGATCAAGACCTGGGCAGAGATTAAGAGTCAGATGCTCAACCGACTGACCCACTCAGGCACCCCAGAAATATGACATTTTTTATAGTTTGATTTTTGGACGTTAGTCTGGCTTTTTTCATTTTAAATGGCAAAATTCATGTGACTTCACCTATTCTCCTTATTCCTTAGCTCCACACTCAATTTTATTCTATGGCTTCTGCATATTCCTTCAAATTCCTTTCTTTCAAAAGAATTGCTCTTCTGCCTGGAAACTCCACGTACAGGGGTAGAAGAGTAGGATTTTAGAGAAATCCTTTTCTCAATAGGTTACTTTCCATCTGAAGGGCAAACTGGAATGAATGACTCATCTATTTGGTGAGGGAGTCTTCCATCACTCATTCATTCATTGAACAAATGTTATTGAACAGCTGTTATGTACCAGGCTCTGGGAAATATAGCAATGTATAAAACACACAGAATCCTGACCTCCTGGATAATAATAAACAATAAAGTATAAGTAAAATATATAGGGTGTTAGATAGAGGAAAAGTGTTAGAAAAAAAAAAAAAGAAAGAAAGAAAGAAGGAAAGAAAAAGGAGAAGAAAAGAAAGGAAAAGACCTATGAATTTGTAGGGAGGACTAAACTTGCTTGTGGACCAAAGAACCTCTTGGCCATTTTCTTTCACCTCACTCTGACATTTCTTGCTCGACTGCTGCAGTCAAACTCTGCTTAAGAGCATGAGGTTCATTAACTTAAGGCCTGACTGACCTACTGTACTTAGATACGGGATTTTTAATCCTCCAAATCCCTGCCAGTGTAAACTTTGAAGAGAAGCTTTGTACAGAGAGAGGGTGGAGGGATTTCACAAGCCTGAAGTACGCTGAAATGCTAAAGAGGGTACAAGGCCTCATTGTACTGCGTTCAACATCTTCCCTCTAAATGTACTGCTACTGAAATTGTCCTAATGAACGTGTCTTCCCAGTGCCAGGTTAGTATTCAAAGTTAACACCTAGAATCTCAGGAACAATACTGCAGCGTTGAGGCTGGAGTGTCAAACTGCTTCAAAAGTCTTTTTAAAAGATCTCTGATAAAACTGATAAAACTCTGCTTCCTTTCTGAGGATAGTATCACAGCATTTGCAAATAAAGGCCCAGATCAGACCATCTACCTGAAGACAAGGTGACAGCATTTGGAGACTACGATCCACTCCTTTGATTACAACATTTGGGATCAGGGAACATTTCTCATAGAGATCTTTCTCTTAGAAAGTGAATCTACTAATAATTAAAGTCCTTTTGTGTGATGTTGTAATCATTCATTCTGGTGATAAACATCTGATTTCATTTTTTTTTACGTCTCTAAAACTTTGAATGCGTCAAAGGCCATGACCTTTGGCTTTGACCCCATAGCCATGTCTTGCAGCAACTGTGGCTTGGCCATTTCTGAAGCTGAAACTTGCAGGGTGGTGGAAGAGTTTGTCATTGGGACTAGTCTCCATCTTGCTGCTGAACCTGCTGCTGAACCTACTGCTGAGGGAAATTTGCCCTCTTGCTCTTTAGTCTTCAGGAATAACTTTCCGTGAGAGTTTTCATGTCTCATTGCTGTTGCTGGAACATTCATGGTAGCCTCTGGCTATGAATTAAGAGCGAAAAAGTAAATTGTATGCTAGCTAGCATCTCTGATTTTTTACATCATCTCTTCAAATATTGAAACCAAAGGAATAAAAGGAAAAACTGTCTCTCCTAAGTTGAATTTTCTTTAGTTTTCAGCCTTTGCGTTCTTTCCCTTTCTCAGCTGCATTTACTTGAATTCCACCTGTGGATTCACTAGGGCCAGATAATGTATATTTGTGATCACATGTCCCATGTTCTAAGGACATTTGTGGTTTATCCTGCTGTCCTAGCATAATTATTGTAACACCCCCATTCCTGGGTTGTAATTTAGATTTACACAATCATCCTATAGATCAGGAGCTCCAGTACATCTCACTGTCCACATTATACCTGAGTTCTAATAATGTCTATTTTATGTATTCCTGTGCCCAAGCCCAGTCTTGACAATACATTTTGGTAGATTTGTCTCTTTAGGGTGAGAGCCTTGGTCTGTTCTTGTTGGACCATCCCCAATGTTGGGAATCCTATCTTCTGGGGCTTTCTCAGTGGCCGATGGGGCCCTGCTACCTGCTGACCCATTTACCTGGTATATTGGTGGTACCCATGGCCTGAATCTCCACCAGTTGCTCCTTTAAGGTTCACTTTTATGGCCACACCAACCCACCTTCTAGGGTTGTTGAGAGCATTAAGTGACATAGGTATATGTTATGCCTGATTACACATATACACCATACCTACCCCTCAAGCATAACATCCCTATCCCCTGTTCCTGCAGCCCATCTACTGGTCTGGATGTCACCATCCATACTTAGCTCTGATGCACACAGCAGCTACACTCGGTAGAAGGGTCTGTTTCTATATCTCAGCCCTTTCCAGGCTGTTCCATCCTGCTTTTAGGGTGCAGTGGCTCATGTGTGGCTGTGTTTAGAAACAGGACACCAGGAAAATGCCTGGGAAATAGTGGAACAGTAATATCTATCCAATGGTGGTGACAGGAACCAAGGTCACAGACCTGCAGTGCCCCTGGCTCATGGTCCCCTCTGCCTCGTGTCCTAGTCCTAGCAGATTTCTATCCTATGTATAGTGACTTTTTAGGCCCCTCCTCTTGCTCAGAATGTTCTCAAATCAATGGGTATCCCAGGAAGAAACTTTCTTACATTAAACTCCACTTATTTTAACGTCTTCCCTGCAGTTAAAAAGAAAAATGTTGATGTGTGTCCTTCTGGGGGAAGGAGTATACTCAGCAGTGCTCTCCATAAGAAGTTATTCATTTTTTACAGGGAGGAGGTGGTGGTCCTCAGTATAGTGATATTTTTCATGTGTTTTGGATTTCTAGTAATTATTACATATGTTTGCTATCTTTGGGGAACTTCTAGCCATAGCAGGCTTACCTCCCCAGGAAGAACCCATAAAACTTTCTTTTGCTCTCTTTGCAGCCAGAGCACAGGAATATGACCTAGATTCCATCAGTCATACTGATTGAGCAACTAGACGAAGAAGGTACAATACAAAATCCATTTTTTGGTGGGGGTGGGGTGGGGGGGTAGGTGGAGGCAGAACAGGCATCTATCCTTGGGAGACAGCAGAGTTTGCAGGGTCCTGTGCTTGACCCAGAAAGAGAATCACTATTGGCCCCAGGGACAGTTGAATTCAAGTTGAGCTCCTTGAAGATTTGCAGATTTTTAGGACCCAGTGCTCAATGGTGGCTAGCAGCTGTATCCTCATCAGGCCTGTTTTATGTGGGGTTTGAGTTTTTGGAAGCTTAGGTTTGAGCCTATTTCTTTAGACTGCCGAATAATCCTGCAAGCTACACAGTATCTCTTGAATAAACTATTTCATATTTAGCCAGCTTCAGATTCTGTGTCTTGCAACCGAGAACCTGGATTAATATACATGGTCAAAGACATTTGAGAAAACCAACCTGAACGACATTTTCCCTTGCTGCGGGACTTTTCAGGACTTTGATATTCAAATGTGCATTCTGAGTCTCTAGTAAGAACCATGGCTGGATTTCTTGCTGTTTGCTATATGGTACCTTCATGCAAAGATTTTTATGCATATGAACTCATTCAATCCTTAGCATGAGCCTATGGAGTAGGCTTTATTATTATTTACCATTTGAAAGAAATAAAAAGTTGGGACATAGGTGACTTCTCTAAAGCTGTATAACTACTATCTTATTTTTTTTATTCTAACATGCTCTTTTTGTTATTTCATATGTTAAGATTTCAAAATCAAAATATGCCCTAGAGCCACTGTAGATTTCTAAAATGATGGCATGCCATACAAATAATGGCTTTTTCTGGTATCTTCTCTAAGAGGGGACTACACCCTGCAGAAGTTCCTAAATATGTTTGATCATGTACAACACTTAACAAAATAGTGGGACATGCTTAGGAAATGCTGGTCTAGAATTCTCATTTAAAGGGAAAGTTTTCTGTGTTTCATTGTTTACTGAGTTCTTTATTGTTACTATTATTATTATTATTATTATTATTACTTTGCAGGCTGAAATATGCAGCAGTTAAGACATGGCTAGTTTTTCTGGAAGCTGCTTGAAGAGTAGTATCACATATCATTTATTTCATAGGCTTCTAGAAAATAGGCACTTAGAAACATAATATCCTTATACAAATTGGAAATGCATAGATAATTCACCTGGGTATGGGTAGAGACTCATTCTAATTCATTTTTTAGTGGGTTAAGTATAGAACACCATTTAAAAAAAAACTTTTATTTTTAAATTGGGTAGTAGGCCATCTCTGATTATTCCCATTTTTCAAATGTCAAACCATGAAAAAATTCTTTTTTTTTCTTGACTTTTATTTATTTATTTTATTCTTATGTTAATCCCCATACATTACATCAATAGTTTTAGATGAAGTGTTCCATGATTCATTGTTTGTGCATAACACCCAGTGCTCCATGCAGAATGTGCCCTCCTCAATACCCACCACCAGGCTAACCCATCCTCCCACCCCCCTCCCCTCTAGAACCCTGTTTGTTTTTCAGAGTCCATCGTCTCTCATGGTTCGTCTACCCCTCCGATTTCCCCCACTTCATTCTTCCCCTCCCGCTACCTTCTTCTTCTTCTTTTTTTTTTTTCTTAACATATATTGCATTATTTGTTTCAGAGGTACAGATCTGAGATTCAACAGTCTTGCACAATTCACAGTGCTTACCAGAGCACATACCCTCCCCAGTGTCTATCACCCAGTCACCCCATCCCTCCCACCCGACGCCCCACTCCAGCAAGCCTCAGTTTGTTTCCTACAATTAAGAATTCCTCATATCAGTGAGATCATATGATACATGTCTTTCTCTGTTTGACTTATTTCACTCAACATAATACCCTCCAGTTCCATCCACGTCGTTGCAAATGGCAAGATCTCATTCCTTTTGATGGCTGCATAATATTCCATTGTATATATATACCACTTCTTCTTTATCCATTCATCTGTCGATGGACATCTTGGCTCTTTCCACAGTTTGGCTATTGTGGACATTGCTGCTATAAACATCGGGGTGCACGTACCCCTTCGGATCCCTACTTTTGTATCTTTGGGGTAAATACCCAGTAGTGCAATTGCTGGATCATATGGTAGCTCTATTTTCAACGTTTTGAGGAACCTCTATACTGTTTTCCAGAGTGGCTGCACCAGCTTGCATTCCCACCAACAGTGTAGGAGGGTTCCCCTTTCTCCGCATCCCCGCCAACATCTGTCGTTTCCTGACTTGTTATTTTTAGCCATTCTGACTGGTGTGAGGTGGTGTCTCATTGAGGTTTTGATTTGGATTTCCCTGATGCCGAGCGATATTGAGCACTTTTTCATGTGTCTGTTGGCCATTTGGATGTCTTCTTTGGAAAAATGTCTGTTCATGTCTTCTGCCCATTTCTTGATTGGATTATTTGTTCTTTGGGTGTTGAGTTTGATGAGTTCTTTATAGATTTTGGATACTAGCCCTTTATCAGATATGTCATTTGCAAATATCTTCTCCCATTCTGTCAGTTATCTTTTGGTTTTGTTGACTGTTTCCTTTGCTTTGCAAAAGCTTTTTATCTTGATGAAGTCCCAGTAGTTAATTTTTGCCCTTGCTTCCCTTGCCTTTGGCGATGTTTCTAGGAAGAAGTTGCTTCAGCTGAGGTCAAAGAGGTTGCTGCCTGTGTTCTCCTTTAGGATTTTGATGGACTCCTGTCTCACATTGAGGTCTTTCAACCATTTTGAGTCTATTTTTGTGTGTGGTGTAAGGAAATGGTCCAGTTTCATTCTTCTGCATGTGGCTATCCAATTTTCCCAACACCATTTGTTGAAGAGACTGTCTTTGTTCCATTGGACATTCTTTCCTGCTTTGTCAAAGATGAGTTGACCATAGAGTTGAGGGTCCATTTCTGGGCTCTCTATTCTGTTCCATTGATCTATGTGTCTGTTTTTGTGCCAGTACCATACTGTCTTGATGATGACAGCTTTGTAATAGAGCTGGAAGTCCGGAATTGTGATGCCGCCGGCTTTGCTTTTCTTTTTCAACATTCCTCTGGCTATGCGGGGTCTTTTCTGGTTCCATACAAATTTTAGGATTATTTGTTCCATTTCTTTGAAAAAAGTGGATGGTATTTTGATGGGGATTGCATTGAATGTGTAGATTGCTCTAGGTAGCATTGACATCTTCACAATATTTATTCTTCCAATCCATGAGCATGGAATGTTTTTCCATTTCTTTGTGTCCTCCTCAATTTCTTTCATGAGTATTTTATAGTTTTCTGAGTAAAGATCCTTTGTCTCTTTGGTTAGATTTATTCCTAGGTATCTTATGGTTTTGGGTGCAATTGTAAATGGGATTGACTCCTTAATTTCTCTTTCTTCTGTCTTGTTGTTGGTGTATAGGAATGCCACTAACTTCTGTGCATTGATTTTATATCCTGCCACTTTCCTGACTTCCTGTATGAGTTCTAGCAGTTTTGGGGTGGAGTCTTTTGGGTTTTCCACATAAAGTATCATATCATCTGCAAAGAGTGAGAGTTTGACTTCTTCTTTGCCAATTTGGATGCCTTTGATTTCTTTTTGTTGTCTGATTGCTGTAGCTAGGACTTCCAATACTATGTTGAATAGCAGTGGTGATAGTGGACATCCCTGCCGCGTTCCTGACCTTAGGGGGAAAGCTCTCAGTTTTTCCCCATTGAGAATGATCTTCGCTGTAGGTTTTTCATAGATGGCTTTTATGATATTGAGGTATGTACCCTCGATCCCTATACTCTGAAGAGTTTTGATCAAGAAAGGATGCTGTACTCTGTCAAATGCTTTTTCTGCATCTATTGAGAGGATCATATGATTCTTGTTCTTTCTTTTGTTAATGTATTGTATCACATTGATTGATTTGCGGATGTTGAGCCAACCCTGCAGCCCAGGGATAAATCCCACTTGGTCGTGGTGAATAATCCTTTTAATGTACTGTTGGATCCTACTGGCTACTATTTTGGTGAGAATTTTTGCATCCATGTTCATCAGGGATATTGGTCTGTAATTCTCCTTTTTGATGGGGTCTTTGTTTGGTTTTGGGATCAAGGTAATGCTGGCCTCTTAAAATGAGTTTGGAAGTTTTCCTTCCATTTCTATTTTTTGGAACAGTTTCAGAAGAATAGGTATTAATTCTTCTTGAAATGTTGGGTAGAATTCCCCTGGGAAGCCATCTGGCCCTGGGCTTTTGTTTGTTGGGAAATTTTTGATGACTGCTTCAATTTCCTTAGTGGTTATAGGTCTGTTCAGGTTTTCTATTTCATCCTGGTTCAGTTTTGGTAGTTGATACATCTCTAGGAATGCATCCATTTCTTCCAGGTTATCTAATTTGCTGGCATAGAGTTGCTCATAATATGTTCTTATAATTGTTTGTATTTCTTTGGTGTTGGTTGTGATCTCTCCTCTTTCATTCATGATTTTGTTGATTTGGGTCATTTCTCTTTTCTTTTTGATAAGTCTGGCCAGGGGTTTATCAATCTTGTTAATTCTTTCAAAGAACCAGCTCCTAGTTTCGTTGATCTGTTCTACTGTTCTTTTGGTTTCTATTTCATTGATTTCTGCTCTGATCTTTATGATTTCTCTTCTCCTGCTGGGTTTAGTCTTTATTTGCTGTTCTTTCTCCAGCTCCTTTAGGTGTAGGGTTAGGTTGTGTACTTGAGACCTTTCTTGTTTCTTGAGAAAGGCTTATGTTGCTATATACTTTCCTCTTAGGACTGCCTTTGCTGCATCCCAAAGATTTTGAATAGTTGTGTTTTCATTTTCATTGGTTTCCATGTTTTTTTTTAATTCTTCTTTAATTTCCTGGTTGACCCATTCAATCTTCAGTAGAATGCTCTTTAGCCTCCATGTATTTGAGTTCTTTCCAAGTTTCCTCTTGTGATTGAGTTCTAGTTTCAAAGCATTGTGGTCTGAAATTAGGCAGGGAATGATCCCAATCTTTTGGTGCCTGTTGAGACCTGATTTATGACCTAGGATGTGATCGATTTTGGAGAATGTTCCATGGGCACTGGAAAAGAATGTGTATTCCGTAGCTTTGGGGTGGAATGTTCTGAATATGTCTGTGAAGTCCATTTGGTCCAGTGTGTCATTTAAAGTCTTTATTTCCTTGTTGATCTTTTGCTTAGACGATCTGTCCATTTCAGTGAGGGGGGTGTTAAAGTCCCCCACTATTATTGTATTGTTGTCGATGTTTCTTTGCTTTTGTTATTAATTGCCTTATATAATTGGCTGCTCCCATGTTAGGGGCATAGAGATTTACAATTATTAGATCTTCTTGTTGGATACATCCTTTAAGTAGGATATAATGTCCTTCCTCATCTCTTATTACAGTCTTTGGTTTAAAATCTAATTTGTATGATATAAGGATTGCCACCCCAGCTTTCTTTTGGTGTCCATTAGCATGGTAAATGGTTTTCCACCCCCTCACTTTCAATCTGGGGATGTCTTTGGGTCTAAAATGAGTCTCTTGCAGACAGCATATCGATGGGTCTTGTTTTTTTATCCAGTCTGATAGCCTGTGTCTTTTGATTGGGGCATTTAGCCCATTTACATTCAGGGTAACTATTGAAAGATAGGAATTTAGTGCCATTGTATTGCCTGTAAGGTGACTGTTACATTGTCTGTGTTCCTTTCTGGTCTATGTTGCTTTTAGGGTCTCTCTTTGCTTAGAGGACCCCTTTCAAGATTTCCTGTAGGGCTGGTTTTGTGTCTGCAAATTCCTTTAGTTTTTGTTTGTCCTGGAAGCTTTTTATCTCTCCTTCAATTTTCAATGACAGCCTAGCTGGATATAGTATTCTTGGCTGCATATTTTTCTCATTTAGTGCTCTGAATATATCCTGCCAGTCCTTTCTGGCCTGCCAGGTCTCTGTGGATAGGTCTGTTGCCAATCTAATGTTTCTACCCTTGTAGGTTACATATCTCTTCTCCTGAGCTGCTTTCAGGATTTTCTCTTTGTCTAGGAGACTCGTAAGTTTTACTATTAGATGTTGGGGTATTGACCTATTTTTATTGATTTTGAGAGGGGTTCTCTGTGCTTCCTGGATTTTCGTGCCTGTTTCCTTCCCCAAATTAGGGAAGTTCTCTGCTATCATTTGCTCCATTATACCTTCTGCCCCCCTCTCTCTTTCTTCTTCTTCTGGGATCCCAATTATTCTAATGTTGTTTTGTCTTATGGTATCGCTTATCTCTCGAATTCTGCCCTCGTGATCCAGTAGTTGTTTATCTCTCTTTTTCTCAGCTTCTTTATTTTCCATCATTTCATCTTCTATATTACTGATTCTCTCTTCTGCCTCATTTATTCTAGCAGTTAGCGCCCCCATTTTTGATTGCACCTCATTAATAGCCTTTTTGATTTCTACTTGGTTGGATTTTAGTTCTTTTACTTCTCCAGATAGGGTTTCTCTAATAACTTCCATATTTTTCATGCCCAGCTAGTATCTTTAAAGTGATGATTTTGAACTCTAGATCTGACATCGTACTAATGTCCGTATTGAGTAGGTCCCTGGCAGTTGGTACTACCTCTTGTTCTTTTTGTTGAGGTGATTTTTTCCGTCTTGTCATTTTGTGCAGAGGAGAATAGATTAATGAGAGAACAAAATGCTAGCAGAGTAACAATGTCCCCAGAAAATATACTCTAAACAAATCAGAAAAGACCTGTAGCAGTGGGAAAAGAAAGGGAAAGAGAGAAAAAAGAGAAAGAAAAAAAAGAAAAAGAAAAGATAAGGATAAAAACAAAACCAAACAAAACAAAACAACAACAACAACAACATCAAAAACAGAATGTGATCAAATATGATCAGGCTGGTATATAGATCAGTGCCACACACTAGATTTGGGTTGTATATCGGTCTTTTAGAAGAAAGTGCCTCCCAAAATTTTAAAGAAAGAAAAACTTAATATATGTACAAAAATAAGGGTTGATATGATGAAGGGATGGAATATGACTGTAAAGATGGAAATATAAAAAATTTATAAAAGGAATTGATAGAAGTTGTTTGAAAAAAGAAAGAAGTGCATTTAAAAGAAGAAAAAAGAAAAAAAAAAGAAGGGAGAGGATGTGATGAGGCAGGGGAATAGAAAATACCATATACTAGAGATTTAGGGTATATTTTAATCTGTTAGAAGAAACTATCTCAAAATTTTAAAGAGAGAACAACTTATATATATAAGCCAAAAATACGGGTAACTATGAAGGGATAGAATATGACTCTAAAAATGAAAAATAAAAATGTTTTTTTTAAAAAAAGGGATTGATAAGATGTTGGTTGAAAAAGGGAAAAAGAAAAATTCAAAAAGAAAAAGAAAGAAAGAAAGACAGTTAAAAAAAAAAATTAACTTTGAAAGAGTAAAGAATCATGGTAAAAAAGCCATGAATTCTATGTGCAGTATTCCCCTAGCGCTGGAGTTCTGCCGTTCTCATTGATCGGTAAACTTGGTCTTGGCTGGCTGTTCTCGCTGATCTTCTGGGGAGGGGCCTGTTGCCGTGGTTTCCAAATGTCTCTGCCGGAGGCGGAATTGCCCCGCCCTTGCCCCCTCCCGCCTAAGTAATCTGCTCGGGTTTGCTCTCCGGAGCTTTTGTTCCCTATGAGCTTTCCGTACAGCTTTGGAGGCGGAGAGTGAAAATGGCGGCCTCCCAATCTCTGACCCGGAGGAGCCGAGAACTCAGGGCCCCGCTTCTCAGTGAGCCCCCAGAGAAAAGCCGTCAGTCACTCCCTTCTCCCCGGTCTCCGGCTGCACTCCGTGCTCACCCGGCCTATGACCGCGCGTTTCTCTCTCTGGCACCTGACCCCGGGTGGAGTCTCCAAACCCAGCAGATCCCTGCGGTGCACTCCCGCAGGGCTCCTCCCGGGGCAGGAAGGTGAGTCTCCCCGGATCTGCCGCTTGTTGGGTCTCTGATGGAGGAGCAGTGGCCCGACTGTGCCGCGGATCACGGTTTATGGCAACCCCGAGCTGAGAACCCGCACCTGGGCTCCGCCTCTGCAGCTGGCTTCCCTGCTCCGTTACCTGGGAGCTCTGCCACACTCAGGAACCCCCGGTCTTTTTGTGACACCGAGGGTCCTGAGACCACACTGTCCCGGAGGGTTCCACCCCCCGCTTAGCCACCAGAGTGACGTCCCTCGGCGGAGCAGACTTTTAAAAGTTCCGATTTTGTGCTCCGCGGCTCTATCACTTCCCAGAAGAGGCTGACGGAGGCCCCTCCCCCGCCGTCTATCCTCCGGATTATCGCCTCGGATTCACTTCTCCGCACGTCCTACCTTCCAGAAAGTGGTCGCTTTTCTGTTCATAGAGTTGTTGCTATTCCTTTCTTCGATCTCCTGTTGGGTTTGTAGGTGTTCAGAATGGTTTGATCCCTATCCAACTAAATTCCTGAGAGGAGACGAAATCCAGGTCTCCTACTCCTCTGCCATCTTGCTCCGCCCCTCCATGAAAAAATTCTTGACAGTCACTGGTGCATTCACTGATTCAACACAATTTGTATTGAGTGACTGTCCAGGTCTGTGCTGTGAATGATGTATATTAAGGCCTTTCTGAGTTCAGAGCATGCTATGAGGTGCTAGTTCTTATTCTTAAAATGTTAGAATTTCCTATAGGAAATAGATATTACAGGTTTTAGGCATCCGTCACCAAAGAATTTAAATGAGGCTGTAGGATGTGCCTTCACTGACTTACTTGGTCCCAGCACATTTAACCTTGGATGTTTAGCTGATTTGATGAGAGCTGTCTATACTTAGGGACATAAAAGGAAGGGCCTAATCTGAAATCTAAAATTAGAGCAAAGTTAGAAAACATCATTTAAAGGAAATGATGGCGGGGTGCCTGGATGCCTCAGTAGGTTAAGGGGCCAACTCTTGGTTTCAGCTCAGGTCATGATCTCAGGGTCCTGGGATTGAGCCCCGTGTCGGGCTCTGCACTCAGCTGGTACTCTGTTTGAGATTCTCTCTCCCTCTCTCTCTGCTTCTCCCCCTGTGCGCTCTCTCTCTGTAATAATTAAATAAATCAATAAAATCTTTAAAATTATAAAATGACGATAAAGGAAATGATGGTGGTGTTTAATGGTAACAACCATTTCATATGATGAACTCCAGTCTGTAGTACAACCATTTGAATCATTGCTTCTTCTTTTTTTAATTTTATTAAGTTATGTTAATCACCATACATTACGTCATCAGTTGTGTTTTTTTTAAAGATTTTATTTATTTATTTGACAGAGAGAGACACAGCTAGAGAGGGAACACAAGCAGAGGGAGTGGGAGGAGAAGCAGGCTTCCGTGGAGCAGAGAGCCCAGTGTGGGGCTCGGTCCCAGGACCCTGAGATCATGACATGAACCGAAGGCAGCTGCTTAATGACTGAGCCACCCAGGCACCCCACATCATTAGGGGGGTTTTTTGTACTTTTCTTTTTATTATGTTAATCACCGTACATTACATCATTAGTTTTTGATGTAGTGTTCCATGATTCATTGTTTGCATATAATACCCAGTGCTCCATTCAGTACGTGGCCTCTTTAATACCCATCACCAGGCTAACCCATCTCCCCACCCCCTCCCATCTAGAACCGTCAGTTTGTTCCTCAGAGTCCATAGTCTCTCATGATTCATCTCCCCCTCTGATTTCGCCCCCTTCATTTTTCCCTTCCTACTATCTTCTTCTTTTTTTAACATATAATGTATTATTTGTTTCAGAGGTACAGGTCTGTGATTCAACAGTCTTACACAATTCACAGCACTCACCATAGCACATACCCTCCCGAATGTCTATCACCCAGCCACCCCATCCCTCCCACCCCCACCACTCCAGGAACCCTCAGTTTGTTTCCTGAGATTAAGAATTCCTCATATCAGTGAGATCATATGGTACATGTCTTTCTCTGATTGACTTATTTTGCCCAGCATAATACCCTCCAGTTCCATCCACGTCATTGCAAATGGCAAGATTTCATTCCTTTTGAAGGCTGCATAATATTCCATTGTAGATATATACCACTTCTTCTTTATCCATTCATCTGTCGATGGACATCTTGGCTCTTTCCATAGTTTGGCTATTGTGGATATTGTTGCTATAAACACTGGGGTGCACGTGCCCCTTTGGGTCCCTACATTTGTATCTTTGGGGTGGATACCCAGTAGTGCAATTGCTGGGGTTGTATGGTAACTCTATTTTCAACGTTTTGAGGAACCTCCATACAGTTTTCCAGAGTGGCTGCACCAGCTTGCATTCCCACCAACAGTGTACGAGGGTTCCTCTTTCTCCGCATCCTCGCCAACATCTGTCGTTTCCTGACTTTTGAATTTTAGCCATTCTGACTGGTGTGAGGTGATATCTCACTGAGGTTTTGATTTGGATTTCCCTGATGCCGAGTGATATTGAGCACTTTTTCATGTGTCTGTTGGCCATTTGGATGTCTTCTTTGGAAAAATGTCTGTTCATGTCTTCTGCCCATTTCTTGATTGGATTATTTGTTCTTTGGGTGTTGAGTTTGATAAGTTCTTTATAGATTTTGGATACTAGCCCCTTATCTGATATGTCATTTACAAGTATCTTCTCCCCTTCTGTTGGTTGTCTTTTGTTTTTGTTGACTGATTGTTTTGCTGTGCAATGCTTTGAAACTAGAACTCAATCACAAGAGGAAAGTTGGAAAGAACTCAAATACATGGAGGCTAAAGAGCATCCTACTAAAGAATGAATGGGTCCACCAGGAAATTAAAGAAGAATTAAAAAATTCATGGAAACAAAGGAAAATGAAAACAGAACTGTTCAAAATCTTTGGGATGCAGCAAAGGCAGTCCTAAGAGGAAAGTATATAGCAATACAAGCCTTTCTCAAGAAACTAGAAAGGTCTCAAATACACAACCTAACCCTACACCTAAAGGAGCTGGAGAAAGAACAGCAAATAAAGACTAAACCCAGCAGGAGAAGAGAAATCATAAAGATCAGAGCAGAAATCAATGAAATAGAAACCAAAAGAACAGTAGAACAGATCAACGAAACTAGGAGCTGGTTCTTTGAAAGAATTAACAAGATTGATAAACCCCTGGCCAGACTTACCAGAAAGAAAAGAGAAATGACCCAAATAAATCAAATCATGAATGAAAGAGGAGAGATCACAACCAACACCAAAGAAATACAAACAATTGTAAGAACATATTATGAGCAACTTTATGCCAGCAAATTAGATAATCTGGGAGAAATGGATGCATTCCTAGAGATGTATAAACCACCAAAACTGAACCAGGAAGAAATAGAAAACCTGGACAGACCTATAACCACTAAGGAAATTGAAGCAATAATCAAAAATATCCCAACAAACAAGAGCCCAGGGCCAGATGGCTTCCCAGGGGAATTCTACCAAACATTTCAAGAAGAATTAATACCTATTCTTCTGAAACTGTTCCAAAAAATAGAAATGGAAGGAAAACTCCCAAACTCATTTTATGAGGCCACCATAACCTTGAATCATTGCTTCTGACAGATTCTTAATGCCCTACAATGAAAGATGGAAATTGTTTCTTAAATTGAGAGTAGTGTAAGTGCAAGAACCTCAAACTCAAGCTACTTTCCTAAGTAAGTCTAAATTAATAATAATATTTAATTTTTATCTTTAGCTAAATTGGTTCTCCAGAGGTTTTCTATGTCTGTGCTTGTAATTTCATAGATAATCTGAGATCCTACTATGACTAAAACATTGTAGGAATGTAGATATGGATCCTCAGAGGATATTATCATAGCTTGGTGTGCCGGAGGCAAGGTGTGACATGTCCTTCTCTCCTGCATGGTTCCCATTGTCATTACTTAAAGCTTAGATCTTTCCTGTCTTACACTTGGACAATTTTAATAGTGTATCTCCAGACGTTGCCCATGGTATCTGTACTGTATGGTGCTGAAAACTCAACCTACCCACTATAATATGACCCTACTTCTGTAGGCTCTACTTCTTGATTCAAATTTAGACACCTTAGAGCAGGGATCAGTGTATAGCCTGTAGCCCAGGTATAGCCTGCCCCCTATTTTGTAAATGAAGTATTATTGGAACACAGCCATGCTCATTAATTTATGTTTCTGGAGTCAGCTTTCCACCTGGATCTTGATCTCTAACCAAGACTTCCTTCCCATAGTTCAAACTTCATATCCTTCTGGATCTCTACCTGGATATCACCCAGACAACTCTTTAAACCAATACATCTGAAACTAAATTCATTAGCTTTTCTGCCCATCAGATCATCTGATGTGGAGACCTCACATCCACCTGGACATCTAAGCCCTGGTCCCTTAGAACCAGGTTACTCACCCTTCAGAAACCCCCCATTCCTGAGCATAGAAAACCCCACAGTGAGGTCTTTTCTTGCCCCTCCAGGCCTGTCTCTGGCTACCTTGTCCCTCCGTTTGTCCCCTGGTGATACTAAACTGCATCACATCCCCTGTTCACATTTTGCTATTCCCCCTGACTGGGCCATGCTTCCTACAGTTATGTACCTGTCTCTCGATTCTTCCCTTAGGACTTGGCTCAAGCACTCTCCATTACTGACTCTCAGGTAGTTTCCCCCATCTCTTGCCACAATTATGTTAAGGTTCTTTCTCTGGGTGCCTGGCCCCTGCACTGCACTGGGAAACCTTCCAGGTCATCCACCAGCTCAGTGGCTCGCACATGCAGCATGGTCCCGTGGTTAGTGGTTATTGGACGGAACAGAACTGTTTGCTGCACTCCTTTTCAAGGACTCTTTCAGAAGATTCTTTTACTGTTATTCTTTTCCCTACCCTTTGTGGTGGTATTTCTGTCCTTAGAGAGCTGTGCAGAAGCAGAAAAATTAATTTACTGCTGTATTTCCCAGGAAGACTCCACCTTATATACTCCTTTCATCCAGAAAGCACCATAGACACTGCACAGCAGGGAGGTTGTAGTGCCCTGCAGTGTGGAAGGGGAGCAGAGAAGGAAAATGAAGATGAGGGAAATAACCCCCCTTTCATGCCTTGGGCCCTAGACTGGGAACTGCAGGATTGTTTACTTGGTCATGCCACAAAGCAGCCTGCAAGAATCTCCCATTAGCCTGTGGATCTTATTATCCAGCGTATTCCTCCTTCACACCCCAGGACCACAATTTAGCAGTTTTCTCCTCATTGAAATTCCTGTCATCTTGTTTACAGTCATCTCTCATTTTCTTCAGTTACTGTCATTTGAGTCATGCACAATGGCTATCATACTGGTTTTTTCTTACTACTAGTAAAATGGAGTTCCAGAGAAGCTTTTCAATGATTTTCATTGGAGAAACCAGGCCAAGACTTCAGATCTAGTCCAGAACTCAATGCAGTGACAATGATTTTTTTTTAAAAGCTTCATTTATTTATTTGAGAGAGAGGGTGAGAAAGCACAAGTTGGGCGGGGGGCAGAGGGAGAGAATCTCAAGCAGACTCCCCACTGAGCATGGAGCCTTTTGCGGGGCTCGATCTTACCACCCTGAGATCATGACCTGAGCCAGAATCAGGAATTGGATGCTTAACTGACTGAACCACCCAGGCGCTCCCAGTGACAATGATTCTTGAGGAATTGTACATCAGGAACTCCTGAGGAGCTTGCTAAGATTGCACATGGCTCAGCCTTGCTCTGAGGTATCTGGAGGGGCACAAAATGTATGTTTTTTGAAAAACAGTCCTTTGGTGATTTTGATATGCACCCTAGTTAGGATGCCTTGTGTTATACTTTTGTTCATTCATTCACTCATGTGTTCGTTCATTCATTCCTGAAGTAGTCCTTGAATAGCTACTATGTATTTATATAGGCACTTTGCCAAGCAGTGGGGCACTGATGCTAAAGGGCACAGATTCTTCCCATTAAGAAGTTCCCAGTCTCAGGGCTCCTGGGTGGCTCAGTTGGTTAGGCAACTGCCTTCGGCTCGGGTCATGATCCCGGGGTCCTGGGATCGAGTCCCATGTGCTTCTCCCTCTCCTTCTGCTTGCCACTCCCTGCTGCTTGTGCTCTCTCTCTCTATCAAATAAATAAATAAAATCTTTTTTTAAAAAAAGAATTCCCAGTCTCCTGGGAGGAAACTCACATAAACAAATAATTATAATACAGTATCAATTGAAGGAAAGGCTGTTACCTCTACCCAAGAGTGAGACAGCTTCCTTGTCACCAAGGATGAAAGAGTCCCCAAAGGAAGATCCAAGAGGGACTAGTGAAAGGAACTCCTTTTTAAGGGATGCTATGCAGAGGGGCATTGGAAGCCACCGTTAGGAGATCCTGGGTATTCTTAAAAGTGAAGACAAGCTTTTCATCTTTATTCTAAGATATCTTTTTTTAAAAAAAGATTTGTTTGAGAGAGAGAGAGCAAGAGTTGGGGGAGGGGCAAAGGGAGAGGGAGAAGCAGACTCCCCGCTGAGCAGGGAGCCTGCCATGGCACCCGACCCAGGACCCTGAGTTCATGACCTGAGCCGAAGGTGGATGCTCAACCAGCTAAGCCACCCAGGCGCCCCTCTAAGATATCTTAAGTAAGAACATGTCACTGCTGCAGTTAATAGCTTTATCACTCATCAGAAAATTGTCAATACAAGACCACAAAGAATCTTACTATTAAGAATAATAGTGAAACTTCATATTTATGAAACATACTCTTACTCTTCTTACCAGGCCTTGTCCTAAGTGCTTTGTTTGTTTCATTTACTTTTCACAAACCCTTATGAACGAGGTGCTGTTATTATGCCTGTTTTACAAATTAAGGAGCTGAGGCTTAGAGACATTGAATGATTTACCCATGATCATATGGGTAGCAAGTGGCAGAGTCAGAATTAGAACCCAGATCCCTCTATTCAAAGCCCTTGTTCTTGTAAATCCACTACATTATCCATTATGTTCAGATTTCTAAAAATGTATTGAAATCTCTTGAATGCTGCTGCACATTTTCTCATTCTTTTAATTCTTGAGATTCTAATTGGAATATTTTGTTTCTTTGAAATCATTTTTTCAGCGTTTTGGTAAGTCTGCCATGTTTACCTAGTACATGTTCTCTTTTGTTGATTGTCTACTTCATTTTTGACTCAATCGTAGTCATTATATAATTTAACTCATTAGAGTTTCTTTTAAAATTAGAGCTATTTTATCCTCATTTTGTAATATGGAAACTAAAGCACAACAGGATTTAAGTAACTTACGCAAAGTCACGCAACTAGTGAGTCTCAGAGCTAGGATATACACGCAGGTCTGATTGATTCTGGATATGGCTGGTATTTCCTATACCAGCATTGTACCTTGGAAAGAAAAACAACAGCCACAAGCCCTGTATCCTCTGTCAGAACCATTGTCAGAACTTTCTAGGAACGGTTGCTTCCTGTGTCAGTAGGGGTTTTGTTACTAAGACATATTTGCCTTCTTCCTCCCTGTGTTACTTCATTTTTTTTTCAGTATTGATTTTGTTTGTCCCTGTTTTGTGGTCCTTTACCTTCTTTGATGTGTCTTGTTTGCCATCTTTGAAGCAAGTGGCCTTCGATTTGTGGGCAGCAGCCCTGCTCTCCCAAGGCCTCCTGTTTCATCTCTGTTTGCTTCACTGACTAGTGAGGTATTGATTTCTTGGGCTAGCCTGCTGGGATTGGAGGAAAAACCAATATCCCATTACATATAAATGAGAAGCCGCGGCAGCTTCTCAGCAGCCTGTTCATTGACCTAACATGCTAGGACACTATTCAAAGACTAGGTTAGCCTGATGTGTCCAGGAATATTCTGAAGTGATTAGATTGTCCTAGGCATAAGGTAGAAAAGCCAGTGGCAGAAAAACCAAGGGTTGTAAATCTATTTCCTTGAACTAAATGAGAAAGAATCATCTTTCAAGAATCATTTGCCTGTCAAAGGTTGCTCCAGGGGAAGGAAGTTCTCTATGGAGAGCTTTTCTCATTCTTGGTCCCTTTGAATTTTCTAGGGTGGGCACAACCTTTGTGAACCATAAGACAAGTCCTCTGGGTTTTATGTTCCCAGGGTTCCCAAGATAAAAGAGAGGGTGTCAGCAATGGGGTGCCTAACATTACCCATACAATATGTTTCTGAAACACTGTGTAAGTCCCATTTTTTAACAGTACCTCAAGAAGCTCATTATGACCACTCTCCCTGGGTGAGTTCCTTTGGAAAGAGAATTATCACCCTGCAGTTCATCTGGTTATAAGTTTAGTTCTTATGTTTCAGATTTTGTAAAGGACAGACATGAGGAATAATGTCAAATGATCAAGGTCTAAAGAGATCTACTGTTACCACAGTAAGAGAAGCCCATACTTAACCCCCAAATTATCATGTCATTATATCTTCCTCCACCATTGAGTGGAAACACAGGAAAAGTAGATCTGGAGAGTACTTCAAAATTATCTTGTGGTCTAACTACTTATTTTATAGTTTAATTCATTCATTCTTTAAATAGTCACTGAGCAGGGGTGCCTGGGTGGCTCAGTTGGTGAAGCGTCTGCCTTCAGCTTAGGTCATGATCCCAGGGTCCTGGGATCGAGTCCCGCATTTGGCTCCCTGCTCAGCGGGGAGTCGGCTTCTCCCTCTCCCTCTGCCTCTCCCCCTGCTTGTGCTCTCTCTCCCTCTCTAATGAATAAATAAAATCTTTAAAAAAAAAAAAAGTCACTGAGCACCTCTCCTATATGTGACAGGCACTGTTTTAGGCACCACAGTTATACTAGGGGACACGACAGATAAAATCCCTGCCGTCTTGGGGCTTGCATTATAATGGTGGAGACAGGTAATAAAAAGATGAATAAGTGCAATGTATAGTTTGTCAGCAGAGCTAAATGCTGAGGAGAAAATTCAAGCAGGGAAGGAGTGTAGAGCTTGTGTTGTGCATATGCATGGGATACAGGAAAGAGTTCAAAGAAAGGAGAGCACTTTTAAGCAGGTGACCAGGGAAGATTTCACTCTACTCGAAGGTGTTGTTTGTTTGTTTGTTTTTTGTCAGAGAGGTGACAGGGGTCATGCTGAGTCTTTGGAGCATTGTAACAACTTTGGGTTTTGCTTTGAGTCAGATGGGAAGACATTGGGTTTGATGAGATATGATACAATATTTGATTTAAACAATCATTCGGGTGGTTATGTTGAGCCTGGATTGTTGTGGGAAAAACTGGAAGCAGGACATTAGCTGGGACTCTTTTGTAGCATCTACGAAAGAGAAATTGTGGGAAGTAGTCAAACTTGACATGTAGTTTTGAACAGGTGGCAGATGGGATTTCCTGACAATTTGAATGGAGGTTATGCAAGAAAGAGAGGATTTGGGGAGGGCTCCACGGTTTTTGGCCTGAGCCACTAGAAGAAGAGAGCTGCCATTTTCTGTGGTAGGAATCCTGAGGTGTGGAGGGGTCAGTGGGGAGATATTGAGACTTAGTTTTATATATATTAAAATCTAGAAGACATCTAAGAGCAGATGTCCAGTAGAGGGTTGTGCATGATTCTGGAGTTGAGGAGAAAAGTCCAGGAGGCAGGTCAGAGGACCAAGTACTGATCTCTGGGCACTCCCACATTCGGATGAGAAAATGAGACTGCACAGAGCAGAAGTAGAAGAGGGCATGGGTATTTTCTGGAAAAGCTAAGATTGGAACTTAGTGAACTCTTCTCAGTGTAGAACTCTAATAAGATTACATGTAAGTAGCCTGAAATTTCATCTTCTTTTCCTGTGCTATTCCCAGTGGTAAGGTGGGAAAATGATGGACAAGAGAAAAGATAGCATAGGCTCTCTCTTGAAGGCATCAAACTTGGATTTATCTGCTACATTTCTGCCAGTGGTGGGTCTAAAAAGCAAAGTAGGAAAGTGATGAAATGGTTTTCTCCCTCAATGCTATCAACAGTGCACTTTGTTTCAAGTCACTGGGTGGTCTAACCTAGGCCACAGTGTCCAGGGTATGATTGGTTTTAGAAAGGTGGGAGATCGACCTCTGAGAGCAATGATGCAAACTTAGGTTTCATTTACAAACTTTGTAAATTAAGTTCATCATGTAGACTGCAAGTCAGCTTTAATTTGCCAAGAATGTTCAAAATGATGATATTTAACATTTGAATAGTACTTGCAAATTTAGGAAGTTTCTAACATTTACTTTCTTAATTGGCTTTCACGAATCCTCTGATTTTTCACTGTCTTGTGAAACTCGTTAAGAACTCCTGCTTGTTGTTCATGTGAAATGGCTTTAAGAACCCTCATCATTTTGATTCCCTACCTGGATACTCTGTAATAGGTCCTTTTTTTAGTGTAGTGGCCAGGGCTATTGATAACATACCAGACAGACTGGACAGAGCATGGTATAATGAGGCTTTAACCTACCTTGCTTATGTCACATTTTTAATTTTATATAGTATTATACTGCATTAATTTATTTTAACAGCTGTAGCAAACTGTTGACACATGCTACACTCACGGTCATCGAAAAGCCTCCTTATTTTTGCAAATGGTATGCTGTCAAATAGGATCTTAGGCTACTGATTTAAGCTGCTGATCATTTAAGCCCAAGTGTCAGATTTTATACTAATATCTATTAAATTTTCTTCTGAGGCTTTAATCTATGATTCCAGTTTCATTTTAAATCTATTATTTTTTGCTAAAAGTAATGTGTCAATTTCAGTTAAGGTTATATCCATACTTTGGAAAAGACCCTAAAAACAATGACAGATGGCTGTTGACTGCGGGTTGCTCTCAGGTTCTAGAGAGGCTGACGTCAGTTTCTAGCCATGTGGCCTTTCACAAGTTGGCAATTTACCTCTTCAAGGTCAGAAGGAGAATCTCTCCCCAGTCATCTACAGTGGAGTCTTATGTAAGGTACCTAATTAAGGGAGTGAGTATCCTATCATATTCATAGGTGCTATCTCTACTCAATGGTCATGGACCCAGGGAGGTGTGAATCTTGGGGACAGCTTAGACTTCTGCCTATTATACTGATTTCTAGGAGCAAGTATTTTGGACAGGTTAAGGGCAAAGACATGTAAACAACTGAGTTTGCCCACCCCACTTCCTCTTTTTTAAAGTTCAGGAAACAATAGTTTTACCAGAGGTTTGCCCAGTAGATTTCTGCTTATTTTCCATTAGTCATAACTACCCTTAGCACAAAGAAGCCAGGGAAATCAAGTTTTTGCTACCTATGCGTAATCAGGATTCTGTTAGAATGGAAGAGGAGATATTGTGTAATGTGTAGATAGCCAGGGCATGAATGGAAATGCCAAAGTGGAGAAAGTAAACCTTATCTAGTTTAGGAAAAATGGGACTTAATAATGAAAAACAAAATCACACAGAAGCTCCTACCCAGAATTAATCACTGTTAGCATCGTATTTCCTAATTGCATCATATTATATGCAATTCTAAAATTTATCATAAGCATTTTCCAGGCAAACTCTTTGTAAATGTAATCTTTAGTAGCTGAATAATATTGCATCATAAGGATGCACCATAACATCCCCTCTAATTGACCTTCCTCTTCTTATTCTGCATTCAGGCAGTTTTCAGTTTTCACTGTTATAAATAATGTCATTATGAATATCTTTATACACAAATTATTTTATGTATTTAAGATTTTTTAATTGGGTTTTATTCTTAATAGATTACTAGATCAAAGGGAATAGATGCTTGTGTGGTTCTGATTACATACTTTCATATAGATTTTCAAAAATGATGAGCTAATTTATACTTGCCAAGTGTTTATATCTCTATGAGAATACTCTAAAATCCAAATTTCATCACATCACTTCTGTCTCCTACTTATGGATCTAATTTGCTCATTCTGCCTTTTATGATGGCATCCTAACTTCTGATAAAAATGAGGTTAGCTCCCAACAGGGGTTTGAGCTCTGTGCCACTATCTACTCATCTTACTTTGGAGCCAGTCCATAACCACCTTGTTCACAGGACATGACGAGGGGCATTTCTTAAACACAGCAGTTGACAGGCAGGCTCCTGATTGCTCAATCTGAAATCTTTATTATTAGAAGAGAAGGAAGTGAGTTGGTTATGTTAGGTCTGCCTTCTCTGTGTCATCTGTTAACCTTGCATCACGTTATTTAAGCATTAGGCTTTTCCGTTCATGATCAATATTTTGCTCTGAATAAACCCCTATACTGTCTTCTTCTGCTCTTATCTTTTTCTCCAGGCATGTCCTTAGACTTGGTTTGTGCATCCTAACCCTATTTGGATGAGTTTAGACTCCCCTCGAATCTGTTCTGAGTTTACTTCCCTTCCCCTACTTGTTGTACATGTTATTTTTAAACCTAATCTTAGCTGAGGTGTTCCTGTAGTCAAACTGGTTTCTTTTTGATCTCCTTCCTCTTTCTTCTTCACTGGGGTACTCATGACTGTGGAGTTAGAATTTCTGTTTCTGAGCTGCTCATCCTTATTTTTCTCCAGACTCAATCTTATGGATTGAGAAATCTGTGAGAAAAACCTACATAAGTTTCCATTCATTCTCCATAATTTTATTTGCCAGTTCATGAAATATTTATAGATGTGCTGTTTCCTTCCTGTTGTTTGGGCCTAGAGAATAAAATAAAGATATCAGGACCTACACTATTCATGGTTCAAGATTAATCACTCCTCTGTTCCACACCTTTGAATGTGAACACTAACATGGTATGTCCACCTTATAAATAACTTATAAAGTAACCAGAATTATAAAATAGATGAATAAAATTATCTGTAATCAAACCATCAACTGATTTCACTGTTAATGTTTTAATCTGTTGCTATTAATCAGAAATAGGGGTCTATTAAAAAGAACTCCATTCTATCCCTATTTACTCTTAGGCTGTCAATACACAGAATTGGCTTATTAGCTGTAGACCTAAAGCTGCATATACACAATACCAGCAAAAGAAGGAAGAGAGAAAAAGTAAAAGGAACCCAGGGTCTATAAGAAAAGCTAAGTTGTCTTCTGAATCATATTTTATAATGCAAGAAAGCATGTAATACATCTTAAATGGTTCTCAGGAAAAAAGTTAAGATTTTTAAAGTTTGCATTTGAAACAGAAATCTGCTTTACTTGGCAAAAGTATTGTCCTTTTGAATTGACTTAATTCAGTGGAAATCTGTAAACATAACCTGAAAATCAGAACTAAGGTTAAGTCTTAGGTTCCAAGAGCCTCTTTTATTCCTTTTTTTTTTAAATTATTAAGCAACTACTTCATACCTTTCTGAAGTGGTGCTTCTTTTCAGATCATGTATGTTTCAACTCTACTTACCTCTATGTGTATGGCCAGTGTAAGAGCTTCAGTTGTCCACTTATTCTGCATATGTGAAAGTTATCAGATGCCACTAGATATGTATCTGTTTAATAATGCACAATTTTGGGGCGCCTGGGTGGCTCAGTTGGTTAAGCGACTGCCTTTGGCTCAGGTCATGATCCTGGAGTCCCTGGATAGAGTCCTGCATCAGGCTCCTTGCTCGGCGGGGAGTCTGCTTCTCCCTCTGACCCTCCCCCCTCTCATGTGCTCTCTCTCATTCTCTTGCTCTCAAATAAATAAATAAAATCTTTAAAAAAAAAATAATAATGCACAATTTTGTGGAAAAAATATTTTTCTGTTTCTTCTTAAAATCATACCTTGCTTATATCCGTCTACAATGTGAATGCGTACATTAGCGTAGGGGATTATAAATGTCCATAAAGCTGTGTAGTAAAAACAACAAAGAGTTTCCTGATTTTGCAGTGATTTCTCCATGGCCACTTTTAGGCTTCTACTCCCAAACATCCCCTCCAGGTCCCCCCACAGGTTATCCAAATGGAAGTTACCATTTCCTGCACACTCTGTGTCTCCAAACACATTGTAATTGGCCCGTGTCGCCCACGTGACCTGAGTGGAGCCTGTCCGGGGGCCACTCTCTCCTGGACTCAGAGTTGCGCTAGTCTCGAAATCTTGAGTGTGAGCAGGTGACTGAAGCCAGACTCATCCGGTTCTTCCCCAGCACTTCTCCAACTGAGTTTGCCCCCTTTTCTTTTAGGGGGCAAACCTGTGAGGATGTAAACCCAGAAGCTGCTGGAAGCTCTCTCCCACTTTCTATGCAAAAAGCTGCTGAGTGGCTAGAGAAAGACGAAGCTGACATGATGGTGTTTGATAGCCTAATTTTATTTTCAAAGGTTCTTGGAGTTGCCTGTATCTTTCAGCAATTCCGTCACTCCTGGGAGCTGCTCTTCAGATGACCTAGGCAATTCGATGGGTTTTTGATTTTTTGCAACCAAAAATTTAGGGCTAATCATGTTGATAGAGTGCACTTGCTCTAGTAAGTGATTGCTTAAATAAACGTCTTGTTCTTAAACTCTCAATTTGAGAAATCTTTCCTATTAAGGGAACATTATTCTTAGGACTTCCACCAGTTTTAACTGCATTAGTCAAGGGCTGGAGATAGTCTCAAGTCACCTTCAATCCTTTTGGAAGAAAGAAGAATATAAATTCTCTCTTTTCACAGCTGATGAGACTGATGCCAAAGAGAAGACTCGACCTGTTCATAGTGACTAAGCCAATTTGTTGTGACATCAGGGCTAGGACCCAGCTCCATTAATTAATTATCTGTCTAAAGCTGTCCTGAGTTTAAAGGAAGTTCAGTATAATAAACATCAACATAAAAGAGATCACAATATTTTCTTGTGATTTTAATTGGTATTAGTCTATTTCTCTTTCCCTTTCACAGCTCAGTTCATTCATAAATTACTTGGTGAGTACGTATGTGCCAACAGGCCCTATATAAGCTGCTGGTTACACTCCAAGTGCATAAACGGGCCGCTTCTGCTCTCAAGGATTTTAATATCTAGTGAGAAGGTGAGCTGCTAGAAGTCATTGCAACCATGCATGATTAAAGTTACTATAGAGGCTGCTAGGGAAGCACCTAAGAGCCCTATCCAACATCCGCCAGGGAAGGCTCCTCAGAGGGGATAATGTCAGGACCTTATCATCACCAATCAGGCCCTTTGTCTCTAACTCTATTATTAGCATTATCTCTCTCTACTCTCTTAGACATATTTAAAATACACAAACTTCATTTGGGGCTAGGCTCAGAAAAATGGAACAAGGTAAAAATACCTAACGCTACCTAGGTAAAGGTAGAAAACCACAAGTATAACAGAGTCAATTACTAAATGTCTCTATCCACTCCACCCCTTGGCCATCTGCAACTACTTCTACATATACCACCACTACTCCCCATCAGTAATTGCCAAGTTGTGTGTAGGGCAACACTAGCTCTGTAAGACAGAGCATGATCAGATGAGTTGATGCAATATTGCATACTCGTTCTCCACTTGGAGATGGAAGAGGAAAGGGGAGCTGCTTGCTTCTCTCCAACCCTCCCATCTCAACCTGAATCCACCTCTCCTAAATTCACATTGTTGTTGTGGACCTTTACCCTCTGCTCCTCTGTCTGCTGTGTTGCTTTGGTTACCCTCATGTCCTTCCACCCAAGATGCCAAAACTCTTCTCCGTTTAATGCAAGAAGTTCAATCCTATGCCACATTCTGTGAGCTTCTAGGACTATGAGGAATCCAGTGATAATGAAATATTTTTGAATTATTTTTAACTTTTCATAAAATTATTTAACCACAAGATGCCTTTTTTTTCCTGTACCATGTTATGGTACTAGATATTAAAATCCTGTACCCACTTTGACATAACTTACTCTAATAAAGAAATATGTTATGTTTGTCCTTCCAAACATTCTCATATATAACTTAATATTTAAGCAATGTTGTATTATTTCTCAAGTTTTTTTTTTTTTTCAGGGCTTTTATATGCTGACACAATTGCTGAGTTCTTTCACATAGCTCACCTGGTTTTATTAACATCCTCAACAACCTTGTGAAATTGACATCATTTTGATCGCAATTAGAGGTGAAGAAAAGGAGGCACCAATCATGCACAATTGCATGCGTGGTGACTTTTGGTGACTTCCTTGAGGTTACATAGCTAGCAATTGGCAGATCTAGGTTAGTTCTGAGTCCTCTTACTGTACCTTTGCTCTTAAATAAATACACATATAATAAAAATCCAAGATACTGAGATGATTCTGAAACTGGTAAATGTACCAAAATTTCACTTAAAAGTTCAAAGCAGAGTAAAATGACATCCTTGTGACCAGTTAGATGTTTGTAGCTAAATACTTCCAAATGAGATATGTTCAGTCTGTAGGCAGAGGGCCTACAGATATAGAAGGAGTAAGAATAATCCAAGCAAAGCATATTGAGAGAATGGCCTGTGGCTTAGTTCAGTTGAAGCCCAGCCAACGTAAGGGGCACCGGTGGAGATGAGCCAGGAGAATTAAGTTGGAGCCCTGTTGGTTGGCCCTCAGTTTAGTGGTTTGGACTGATTCTGATTAGGCAATGTGAGCCAACAAAGTTTTTTGAGCTGGGAATCACGGTGAGGTATAACTGTCAGTACTCTTTTTTTTTTTTTTTTTTTTTTTAAAGATTTTATTTATTTATTTGAGACAGAGAGAATGGGAGAGAGAGAGCACATGAGAGGGGGGAGGGTCAGAGGCAGAAGCAGGCTCCCCGCCAAGCAGGGAGCCTGATGCGGGACTCGATCCAGAGACTCCAGGATCATGACCTGAGCTGAAGGCAGTCGCTTAACCAACTGAGCCACCCAGGCGCCCTAACTGTCAGTACTCTTTAGTTAGAGTAGTTGGGAGACAGTCTGGAAGGAACATGGAAGACAATTGCCATGGGAAGAAAAATGGAGGCATGAGACCCTGGAAGAGACTGTGTAGGTCCTGGCTATGTAGGTCACAGTAACTGTAAGGTGGAGCACTTCATATCGTTTTTTCTAAGCAGAGGCAGGAGAGGACTGGACTAATAAAATAATCACATGATGACTAGCTCCATAGTGTATTAATGTGAAGATTGTAGAGACTCTGATGAATAGTGCCTTGTCCATGAAAAGGATCAATGATTATTTGCTGAATAATAAGTTATTGGTGATATTTCAATATTATATGATAGGAACCACGAAATGAAGTATCTCCTCCTTCTTTGCTACTACAAGTTTATAGAATGAAGAAAAGGGTAGTGTTATTCCACATCAGAAAAAAGAAAATTATATAGCACATGCTAAGTGCTAACACAGGGAGGTTGCCTAGTCTAAGAATAACTTGTTATCTGAGTGTGGAATTTAGGAGGTTGACACTGGAGATGTGGTAGGGAAGTGTAGACTTAGGTCCTAGGGTTGAGGCCAGAGTTCTGATAGTTTGCTAGCAGCATGACATTCAAACATAAAAAGGGTGCTAAGATATGGGTTTGTTTAATTTTACCAACACATCACCTTTTACACATAGTTTTGTTCCTATGTTTTCACCCAAGCTAACGTTATTCTAACAATGGTGGTAGAAAGAGTTTCATTTATGCTATCTGGAAAAGCAAAGGTTTCAAATCTCTACTAGAGTTGAGGGCTGGACAAAAGAGCTGTATATAAAAAAAAAGATAAAGGACAGGCCTGAGAAGTAATTGTGAAGCTTGAATTGACCATTCATTCAGTTTCACAAAAGTTCTTAAGAAAAGATATTAAAATATTCATATATAACATAGTCATAAATATATATGATGCTACCCAATTTCTACTTTTGCCCCATGTATAATTATTTCTAATTCTCACAATTCTGTCAGGTGGGTGCTTTTATCTTTATATTATAGGTGACACCCAAGAAAAGTAAATATTTTGCCCAAGTTCATCGTTACTAAATAGTGGAAGTCACCTGAAATAGCTTTTCAAACTTCGGGGTATAAAGACTTATTTTTCAAAGAGCAAAATCAGCATCCAATGTAGGTCTGCTCAACTGCAAAGCCTTTAGTACTTCAGTTTGATTTTTATAAAATGGTTCAGTCAGTCTTCCTTCCATTTTACCCAAAAAGAATGGTGTCAAATCATAACTGGAAAACAAGATAAGAACAGGCAGTTTGACTTGAGAAAGAAATTCTGTGGTGAACACGTTTTCCTTTTCACTCCCTGCAGAAATCGCCTGCATCTAAAATTGTTTTCAGGTTGAAACCTGTACTTGTTACTCTTTGCAGGGCCCTTGTTAACTTGTTCATTTCATTCATATGTTAGAATTAACAAATTTACCCAATATCTTTACCAATATCTTCCAAAGATATCTACCCGAAGATATTTACCCATATCATCCAGGTGCCTACTGTCTGCGGGCACTGTGCTAGCCACTGGGATGCAGCCATAAAGCCCATAGGAGCCCCCAGTGATGTGGAGGATACAGACTAACAAGCCATTACATACTGATCAATGGTGGGTGCCAGGTAGAGGGGTGCTTGTCCCTAGCCTGGGGGAGTCAGAGGCAACTTCTTGTGAAAAGTGATCACTGAAGAATGACCTGAAAGGAGAAGATGAAGAGAAGCAGATACTATAGGGGGGCTTGTATTTATCTGAGGATGTATACGTAATATCTAAGTGCTTCCTCTGTATCATTTAATCCTTAAATTCTAACAAGAACCCTATGATGTGTAGTTACCATTAGCCTCATTTTACAAATTAGGCAGGAGAGGCTCAGGATTTGGATCTGCCCTTGGTCCCACAGTCAGTGAAAATACCAGGTTTAAAGGTTGTCTCCAAAGCTTCGTTTTATTTTTTTATTTATTTTATTTTATTATGTTATGTTAGTCATCCTACATTACATCATTATTTTTTTATTTTTATTTTTTTATGTTATGTTAATCACCATACATTACATATTTCGTTTTTGATGTAGTGTTCCATGATTCATTGTTTCCATATAACACCCAGTGCTCCAGGCAGTACATGCCCTCTTAATACCCATCGCCAAGCTAACCTATCCCCCCTCCCCCTCCCCTCTAGAACCCTCAGTTTGTTTTTCAGAGTCCATTGTCTCTCATGGTTCATCTCCCCCTCTGATTTCCCCCCCTTCATTTTTCCCTTCCTACTATCTTCTTCTTTTTTTAACATATAATGTATTATTTGTTTCAGAGGTACAGGTGTGTGATTCAATAGTCTTACACAATTCACAGTGCTCACCATAGCACATACCTTCCCGAATGTCTATCACCCAGCCACCCCATCCCTCCCACCCCACCCCACTACAGCAACCCTCAGTTTGTTTCCTGAGATTAAGAATTCCTCATATCAGTGAGGTCATATGATACGTGTCTTTCTCTGATTGACTTATTTCGCTCAGCATAACACCCTCCAGCTCCACCCACACCGTTGCAAATGGCAAGATCTCATTCCTTTTGATGGCTGCATAATATTCCATTGTATATATATACCACTTCTTCTTTATCCGTTCATCTGTCAATGGACATCTTGGCTCTTTCCATAGTTTGGCTATTGTGGACATTGCTGCTGTAAACATCGGACTGCACGTACCCCTTTGGATCCCTACATATTTATCTTTGGGGTAAATACCCAGTAGTGCAATTGCTGGATCATATGGTAGCTCTATTTTCAACTTTTTGAGGAACCTCCATACTGTTTTCCAGAGTGGCTGCACCAGCTTGCATTCCCACCAACAGTGTAGAAGTGTTCCCCTTTTTCCGCATCCCCGCCAACATCTGTCGTTTCCTGACTTGTTAATTTTAGCCATTCTGACTGGTGTGAGGTGGTATCTCATTGAAGTTTTGATTTGGGTTTCCCTGATGCCGAGCGATGTTGAGCACTTTGTCATGTGTCTGTTGGCCATTTGGATGTCTTCTTTGGAAAAATGTCTGTTCATGTCATCTGCCCATTTCTTGATTGGATCATTTGTTCTTTGGGTGTTGAGTTTGATGAGTTCTTTATAGATTTTGGATACTAGCCCCTTATCTGATATCTCATTTGCAAATATCTTCTCCCCTTCTGTTGGTTGTCTTTTGTTTTTGTTGACTGCTTGTTTTGCTGTGCAAAAGCTTTTTATCTTGATGAAGTCCCAGGAGTTCATTTTTGCTCTTGCTTCCGTTGCCTTTGGCGATGTTTCTAGGAAGGAGTTGTTGCAGCTGAGGTCGAAGAGGTTGCTGCATGTGTTCTACTCTAGGATTTTGATGGACTCCTGTCTTACATTTAGGTTTTCATCTGTTTTGATCTATTTTTGTGTGTGGTGTAAGGAAATGGTCCAGTTTCATTCTTCTGCATGTGGCTGTCCAATTTTCCCAACACCATTTGTTGAAGAGACTGTCTTTTTGCCATTGGACATTCTCTCCTGCTTTCTCGAAGATTAGTTGACCATAGAGTTGAGGAGCCATTTCTGGGCTCTCTATTCTGTTCCATTGATCTATGTGTCCGTTTTTGTGCCGGGTACCATACTGTCTTGATGATGACAGCTTTGTAATAGAGCTTGAAGTCCGGAATTGTGATGCCACCAGCTTTGCTTTTCTTTTTCAACATTCCTCTGGCTATTCGGGGTCTTTTCTGGTTCCATACAAATTTTAGGACTATTTGTTCCATTGCTTTGAAAAAGGTTGATGGTATTTTGATAGGGATTGCATTGAATGTATAGATTGCTCTAGGTAGCATAGACATTTTCACAATATTTATTCTTCCAGTCCATGAGCATGGAACGTTTTTCCATTTCCTTCTGTCTTCCTCAATTTCTTTCATGAGTATTTTATAGTTTTCTGAGTACAGATTCTTTGCCTCTTTGGTTAGATTTATTCCTAGGTATCTTATGGTTTTGGGTGCAATTGTAAATGGGATCGACTCCTTAATTTCTCTTTCTTCTGTCTTGTTGTTTTGTATAGGAATGCCACTGATTTCTGTGCATTGATTTTCTATACTGCCCCTTTACTGAATTCCTGTATGAGTTCTAGCAGTTTTGGGGTGGAATCTTTTGGGTTTTGCACATAAAGTATCATATCATCTGCAAAGAGTGAGAGTTTGACTTCTTTGCCGATTCAGATGCCTTTTATTGCTTTTTGTTGTCTGATTGCTGTGGCTAGGACTTTTAATACTATGTTGAATAGCAGTGGTGATAGTGGACATCCCTGCCACATTCCTGACCTTAGGGGGAAAGCTCTCCGTTTTTCCCCATTGAGAATGATATTTGCTGTGGGTTTTTCATAGATGGCTTTTATGATATTGATGTATGTACCCACTATCCCTATACTCTGAAGAGTTTGATCAAGAAAGGATGCTGTCCTTTGTCAAATGCTTTTTCTGCATCTATTGAGAGGATCATATGATTCTTGTTCTTTCTTTTATTAATGTATTGTATCACATTGATTGATTTGCGGATGTTGAACCCACCTTGCAGCCCAGGGATAAATCCCACTTGGTCATGGTGAATAATCCTCTTAATGTACTGTTGGATCCTACTGGCTAGTATTTTGGTGAGAATTTTTGCATCCGTGTTTATCAAGGATATTGGTCTGTAATTCTCCTTTTTGATGGGGTCTTTGTCTGGTTTTGGGATCAAGGTAATGATGGCGTCATAAAACGAGTTTGGAAGTTTTCCTTCCATTTCTATTTTTTGGAACAGTTTCAGAAGAATAGGTATTAATTCTTCTTGAAATGTTGGGTAGAATTCCCCTGGGAAGCCATCTGGCCCTGGGCTCTTGTTTGTTGGGAGATTTTTGATGACTGCTTCAATTTCCTTAGTGCTTATAGGTCTGTTCAGGTTTTCTATTTCTTCCTGGTCAGTTTTGATAGTTTATACATCTCTAGGAAAGCATCCATTTCTTCCAGATTATCTAATTTGCTGGCATATAGCTGCTCATACTATGTTCTTATAATTGTTTGTATTTCTTTGATGTTCATTGTGATCTCCCCTCTTTCATGATTTTGTTGATTTGGGTCATTTCTCTTTTCTTTCTGTTAAGTCTGGCCAGGGGTTTATCAATCTTATTAATTCTTTCAAAGAACCAGCTCCTAGTTTCGTTGATCTGTTCTACTGTTCTTTTGGTTTCTATTTCATTGATTTCTGCTCTGATCTTTATATTTCTCTTCTCCTACTCGGTTTAGGCTTTATTTGCTGTTCTTTCTCCAGCTCCTTTAGGTGTAGGGTTAGGTTGTGTATTTGAGACCTTTCTTGTTTCTTAGAAAGGCATCTATTGCTATGTACTTTCCTCTTAGGACTGCCTTTACTGCATTTCAAAGATTTTGAACAGTTGTGTTTTCATTTTCCTTTGTTTCCATGAATTTTTTAAATTCTTCTTTAATTTCTTGGTGGACCCATTCATTCTTTAGTAGGATGCTCTTTAGCCTCCATGTATTTGAGTTCTTTCCAACTTTCCTCTTGTGATTGAGTTCTACTTTCAAAGCATTGTGGTCTGAAAAGATGCAGGGAACGATCCCAATCTTTTCGTGCTGGTTGAGACCAGATTTGTGACCTAGGATGTGATCTATTCTGGAGAATGTTCCATGGGCACTAGAGAAGAATGTGTATTCTGCTGCTTTGGGATGGAATGTTCTGAATATATCTGTGAAGTCCATTTGGTCCAGTGTGTCATTTAAAGTCTTTATTTCCTTGTTGATCTTTTGCTTAGACTATCTGTCCATTTCATTGAGGGGGGGTGTTAAAGTGCCCCACTATTATTGTATTGTTGTCGATGTGTTTCTTTGCTTTTGTTATTAATTGGCTTATATAATTGGCTGCTCCCATGTTAGGGGCATAGATATTTACAATTGTTAGATCTTCTTGTTGGATAGACCCTTTAAGTAGGATATAGTGTCCTTCCTCATCTCTTATTACAGTCTTTGGCTTAAAATCTAATTTGTCTGACATAAGGATTGCCACCCCAGCTTTCTTTTGGTGTCCATTAGCATGGTAAATGGTTTTCCACCCTTTCACTTTCAATCTGGGGGTGTCTTTGGGTCTAAAATGAGTCTCTTGCAGACAGCATATCGATGGGTCTTGTTTTTTTATCCAATCTGATACCCTGTGTCTTTTGACTGGGGCATTTAGCCCATTTACATTCAGGGTAACTATTGAAAGATATGAATTTAGTGCCATTGTATTGCCTGTAAGGTGTCTGTGTTCCTTTCTGGTCTATGTTACTTTTAGGCTCTCTCTTTAATTAGAGGACCCCTTTCAACATTTCTTGTAGGGCTGGTTTTGTGCTTGCAAATTCCTTTAGTTTTTGTTTGCCCTGGAAGGTTTTTGTCTCCCCTTCTGTTTTCAATGACAGTCTAGCTGGATATAGTATTCTTGGCTGCATATTTTTCTCATTTAGTGCTCTGAATCTATCATGCCAGTCCTTTCTGGCTTGCCAGGTCTCTGTGGATAGGTCTGTTGCCAATCTAATGTTTCTACCCTTGTAGGTTACAGATCTCTTCTCCCGAGCTGCTTTCAGGATTTTCTCTTTTTCTCTGAGACTCGTAAGTTTTACTACTAGATGTTGGGGTGTTGACCTATTTTTATTGAATTTGAGGGAGGTTGTCTGTGCCTCCTGGACTTTGATGCCTGTTTCATTCCCCAAATTAGGGAAGTTCTCTGCTATAATTTGCTCCAGTATACCTTCTGCCCCTCTCTCTCTTTCTTCTTCATCTGGGATCCCAATTATTCTAATATTGTTTCATCTTACGGTATCCCTTATCTCTCGAATTCTGCCCTCGTGATCCAGTAGTTGTTTTTCTCTCTTTTTCTCAGCTTCTTTATTTTCCATCATTTGGTCTTCTATATCACTAATTCTTTCTTCTGCCTCATTGATCCTAGCAGTTAGAGCCTCCATTTTTTATTGCACCTCATTAATAGCCTTTTTGATTTTGACTTGGTTAGATTTTAGTTCTTTTATTTCTCCAGAAAGGGTTTCTCTAATATCTTCCATGCTTTTTTCAAGCCCAGCTAGTATCTTTAAAATCATCATTCTGCACTCTAGTTCTGACATCTTACTAATGTCCGTATTGATTAGGTCCCTGGCAGTTGGTACTGCCTCTTGTTCTTTTTTTTTGAGGTGATTTTTTCCATCTTGTCCTTTTGTCCAGAGGAGAATAGATGAATGAGAGAACAAAATGCTAACAGGGTGGGCGCCTGGGTGGCTCAGTTGGTTGGGCGACTGCCTTCGGCTCAGGTCATGATCCTGGAGTCCCTGGATCGAGTCCCGCATCGGGCTGCCTGCTCGGCGGGGAGTCTGCTTCTCCCTCTGACCCTCCTCCCTCTCATGCTCTCTGTATCTCATTCTCTCTGTCTCAAATAAATAAATAAAATCTTTAAAAAAAAAAAATGCTAACAGGGTAACAATGTCCCCAGAAAATATACACTAAGCAAATCAGAAGAGACCTGAAACCGGGGGGAAAGAAAGGGAAAGAAAGAAAAAAGAAAAAGATAAAAACAAACAAATGAAAACAAACAAACAAAAAAACACAGAATATGATCAAATATGATCAGGCTGGTGCATAGATCAGTGCCACACACTAGATTTTGGCAGTATTTTGGTCTGTTAGAAGAAAGTGCCTCCCAAAATTTTAAAAGAAAGAAAAACTTATATATGTACAAAAATAAGGGTAAATATGATGAAGGGATGGAATATGACTGTTAAGTTGAAAATTATAAAAGATTTTATAAAAGGAATTGATATCTATGCCACTAACATGGGAGCAGCCAATTATATAAGCCAATTAATAACAAAAGCAAAGAAATACATCGACAACAATACAATAATAGTGGGGCACTTTAACACCCCCCCCCTCACTGAAATGGACAGATAGTCTAAGCAAAAGATCAACAAGGAAATAAAGACTTCAAATGACAATGTTCCAGTTGGTTGAAACAATGTTCCAGTTGGTTGAAAAAAGAAAGAAGATTTAAAAAAAAAAAAAGGTAAAGAATGTGATTAGGCAGGAGACTAGAATAAAGCCATACACCAGAGATTTATGGTATATTTTGGTCTGTTAGAAGAAACTGTATCCCAAAATTTTAAAGAGAGAACAACTTATATATATATATATATATATATATATAAGGTTATATAAAAATAAGGTTAACTGCTATGAAGGGATAGAATATGACTCTAAAAATGAAAAATAAATAAGATTTTTTTAAAAAGGGATTGATAAGATGTTGTTTGAAAAAGGGAAAAAGAAAAAGTAAAAAAAAAAAAAAAAGGAAAAGAAAATTAAAAAACAAAATTAGCTTTGAAAGACTAAAGAATCATGGAAAAAAAGCCATGAATTCTATGTGCTGTATTCCCCTGGTGCTGGTGTTTGCCATTCTCATTGATCGGTAAACTTGGTCTTAGCTGGCTATTCTTGCTGATCTTCTGGGGGAGGGGCCTGTTGCCCCTGTGGTTCCCAGATGTCTTTGCCGGTGGTGGAATTGCCCCGCCCTTGCCAGTCTGGGCTAAGTAATCTGCTCGGGTTTGCTCTCGGGAGCTTTTGTTCCCTGCAAGCTTTCCATGCAGCTTTGGAGGACGAGAGTGAAAATGGCGGCCTCCCAATCTCCGCCCCAAGGAGCCGAGAACTCTGGGTCCCCCTCCTCTTGAGCCCCCAGAGAAAAACAGTCAGTCACTCCCGTCTCCCCAGTCTCCGGCCACACTCCGTGCTCACCTGGCCTGTGGCCGAGCATTTCTATCTCTGACACACAACTCGGTGTGGAGTCTCCAAACCCAGCAGATCCCTGCAGTGTGCTCCCGCGCTGCTCCTCCCGGGGGAGGAAGGGGAGTCTCCCCAGATCTGCTGCTTGTTGGGTCCCTGCTGGAAGAGCAGTGGCCCGACTGTGTCACGGATCAGAGGTTATGGCAACCCCGAGCTGAGAGCCCACTCCTCGGCTCCATCTCTGCAGCCAGCTTCCCTCCTCTGATACCTGGGAGCTCTGCCACACTCAGGCATCCCCAGTCTTTCTGTGACCCCGAGGGTCCTGAGACCACACTATCCCAGCAAGGGTTTCACCCCCCGCTTAGCCACTGGAGCGACGTCCCTCAGCAGAGCAGACTTCTAAAAGTTCTGATTTTGTGCTCCGCTGCTCTATCGCTTGCCAGTAGCACTGACGGAGGCCCCCTCCCCTGCCATCTATCTTCCCTAATATCGCCTCGGATTCACTTCTCTGCATGTCCTACCTTCCAGAAAGTGGTTGCTTTTCTGTTCAGAGAGTTGCTGCTATTCTCTTCTTTGATCTCTTGTTGAGTTCGTAGATGTTCAGAATGGTTTGATTCCTATCTAGCTGAATTCCTGGGACCAGACAAAATTTAGGTCTCCTACTCCTCCGCCATCTTTCTCCTCCCTGCATCATTAGTTTTTTATGTAGTGTTCCATGATTCATTGTTTGCGCATAACACCCAGTGCTCCATTCAGTATGTGCCCTCTTTAATACCCATCCCTGGGCTAACCCATCCCCCTACCCCCCTCCCCTCTAGAACCCTCAGTTTGTTTCTCAGAGTCCATAGTCTCTCATGGTTTGTCTCCCCCTCCAATTTCAAAGCTTTCTTTTTACATTATATCCTGCTGCTTTCTGGGACAACAATGTTCCAGTCTCAAGCCTCAGACTTGGTACCTAGAGGTGCCAGAATGAAAGCATTTGATTATGCCAAAAATGAATTATTAAATAGATAATTTCTGCTCATAGTTATCACTCGATAAATGTGACTTTAACTTGACTTGAGTAAGTCCAGCAAATCCTGTGGACACACAGCTTATCCTATATGTGTCCCAGTCTTCTAATCTGTAAAATAGATTAATAATATATCCACCTCCCAGCATGTACTCAGGGTGAAATGAGGTTATTCATGAAGCATACATAGCATAGTACTCGACTAAGTGTTCAATAGTAAATGTTCTATATGTGTTAGCAAGTATTACTATTAATATTTTGTGTCTGATGGGCCATTTTTCTTCTCAAACTGATGTATGAGAAAGTATTGCAACTGAAGGCTGCTATGTCTTCATTAATGGGGTTTATAAAGTCTGGCAAAATGATAGTTTTTATGCTTATGTTTATTTTCTTTTCAAGACTGATTATTGGTACTCTATCACTGTTTCAGTATAGGACTCACAGTGAGGGAAATTAAAAAAAAAAAAAACCACTATATTAAAGCCAAACGTTAATAGAGGCAAAATCTAGGAATGCTCTGATTCTTTATAGCCTTAGTGGTAAGTCATACATTACATATTGAAATTGGCAATGTATCACAAGAGTGGTAAACTCTAAGAAAAATCTTGGGAACTGTGCCTGGCTGGTACTAGTGTTGTCCATATTGATTAGGTCCCTGGCAGTCGGTACTGCCTCTGGTGTGGGAGAAGAAATAGGGATGGTGAACTCACATTCCTCCAGGAGCCAGGTAGTTAAGGAGATGAGTAAGGTAGGTGGCAAACTGGAGAGTGTGCATATGTGCCATTGAAAGACATTTACAGTTAAAAATAAATAAATACCCGTGGGCCAAACATACCACATTGCAACTGCTTGTTCATAATTTTTGAAATTTAGAGAGAAAGCACTGGCTATGCAGCAAGGAGACTTGCGTCTTCATTCTTTCCACAGACATTTATAGAGAGGAGTGTGGTGCAGCAGGTTAAGAGCAAGGGCTCTGGGGCTCCAGTCAGGCTTTGCGGTTTAATAGCGTTGACTTTTCAGGGGTCAGAGAAGGATCTAAGAATGGGCTGTGGAACCAGGTGCTAAAAGTTTGACTTGCTAGCTGTATGACCCCGGGAAAAATTTTAAACTCTCCATCCCTCGGTTTCCTCACCTGAGTTTTTGTGAAGATTAGCTTAGTTCATTAAGGTAAAGTACATAATGGTCACTAAGTTTCCACAGGTGTCAGCTAACTTTGGTAATCTTGTTTAGAGACTTCTTATGCACCAAACACTGTGCTGGGAGCCAGGAACACAAACATAATAAGATAAAATCCATTTTTTTTTTTTTTTAAAGATTTTATTTATTTATTTGAGCCAGAGAGAATGAGAGAGAGAGAGAGAGAGAGAGAGCACATGAGAGGGGGGAGGGTCGGAGGGAGAAGCAGGCTCTCCGCCGAGCAGGGAGCCCGATGCGGGACTCGATCCCGGGACTCCAGGATCATGACCTGAGCCGAAAGCAGTCGCTTAACCAACTGAGCCACCCAGGCGCCCCAAGATAAAATCCATTTTTAAGGACACAGATGATAGGCACTGGTAAGTGCCAGGTAGGTAGAAAGTGCCAAGGAGCCCTGATGATACATTTCATAGTGCTGAGAGAAGGCTACTCAGAAGAGATGTTTCTAGACACAAGGAAGTATGCAAACAGCAAGAGGTAGTCTGTATGATGCCAGGCAAGTCACTTTCCTTCCCTGTTGCCTTGATTTCTGTATGTGTCAAAGAGAGCAGGTTGAACTAGTAATATCTGATTTCCCTGGGAAGTGGCAAGCTTGGGGATACTTCATGGCTGAGGTGGGGTTCCCGAGGCTGCTAGAGGGATGACAGATCAGGGAAGAGAGCTGTAAGGTATGAGGCCCCTGGGGCTACAGAGGAGAGGGGAGAAACGGGGTAGGAAATGAACTTGGACATCTAGTGTCTGGAGGACAGGGGCTGAGGCAGGGCTATGGTGGGGCAGGGGGGAGCTTATCAGAGGGATACAGTCTTTGGAACTGCTTTTACCTGTGAACTTTACTCTTCTTCACCAGTATCTGTATGCTAACATTGTGACTCTGTCCTGTCGTTGAAGTGAGTGTCATTATGGCTCCATCTGTCCTTCCCAGTGTGTTAGGTAGACTAAAAGTAACTTTTAGACAATAGAACATCACGAGGACCTGGTTTATCTGAAGCGCATACTCCAGTGTAAAGCCATGGGGTTTGGATTCAGGCAGACCTTTGCTTGGGCACTAACCAACTGTTGGTCATAGCCTCTAAGAAGTCAGCAGGGAGAAGGAAAAGAAAATACAGAAGCTCCAAGGATTGGAGCTGGAAACCAGGTTCTGCCCCTTCCTGTCCCGGGCACCTCTGTGTGTCATTTAGCCTCTGTGCACCTCACTTACCTCATCCATAAGAGGAGGGCAATGCCTCCCACCTCAGCTTTATTGTGAAAATGAAATGAAATGCCAACCTGAGGACAATGTCTGGGATAGAGGGCTCAGTTTAGAGGAGCCCCAGTAGAAGCTCATGACTGGGAGGAAGCAGTTATCAAAAGGATGGGGGGAGCGATATTAGGGGTGAGGGAGGAGAGAAGTACAAAGCAGAGAAAGATACAGGTATCTGCTCTGCCCGCCCCATTTAGATATGAACTAAAGCAAATGAAAGCAGGCAAACTGTTTAGCACTTATGTGCTCAATAAACAAGTACTGAATCTTAGAGAAAGGATTTGAAAACCCCTGTTATGCGTGAGACTTCTTCCAGTGGTGGTGTTATCCTGGGGGCCATCTGCTCTAATTAAAACTTCACAGGGCTGAGGAATTTAGTGCCCTAACCTCAGAGCCCCTGGTATATTTGGTGTTTTGTTTGAGGTTGATGCATTTGGAAAGATTAGAGGAGGATGAATTCTTTGCCAGTTTCTAACTAGGCAGATGTGAAGGGTTTCTGCTAGAATATTTTTGCTCTCTGGCACCGGGGGTCAGAGATTAAATAATTTGCCATCAGACAGATGTTCTGAAGAGCTCATTAAAAAACTGACAAGTACCCAAAACCTCAGATGGATTTCTATGCCATCCTTTACAGGAAGATTACAATCACTACAGCTTAAAATCTCTGTATTAAATGATATTTCCAGAAAGTTCACTACTGAAATAAAAAGAAGTGTCATTAAAGACATTTTTAATTATACAAGTGTGTCTCAAATCTGGATGCACATTATAAAGAAATGGAGAATCTTTTTAAAAATATCCATGCTGGGCCCCATCCCAGACTCTCAATGTCCGGGAGAAGGGCCCGCTGCCAGCAATAGATTTTCTTTTTAACTCTTCAAATGATTTGAATATGCAGCCAGGATTGAGAACTACTGATTTAGAAATAGAACTACTTTAATATCTGTCTTAATCCTGGGAGACACTGCAATGTAATGTGTGGGAATAGGATAGGAAGTGGAATTTGGCCAATCTTAGCTGGATAGACAGATTGACTGAGATTACATACTGCTCTGGGCAAGTTACCTAACTTTGTTAAAGGTTAAAGTTTCTTTACTTTTAAAATATAGCTATTAGCTTTTTAATAGATTTTTATGAGGATTGGATGTGAGCATTATTTCATAACTAAAGCACCTCCATATGCTCAGCATGGAGTAGACAGTAACAACAATAATAGTTACTACCATTTGTTTTTACTAAAATGCTTTGTTAGGAATTTTAAGCCTTTTTCTCAGGCATGCTTACTGATATGAATGAAAAGGTTCTGAACAGAGTCACAAAGATGAGCACACATAAACCTAACACAGTCTGCACAATAGACAATCTTGTCACAGTGCAATTTATAAATAAACCATCCAGATTCAGTCTAAGTGTACATATCTTTTTTTTTTTTTTAAGATTTTATTTATTTGAGAGAGAGAGAATGAGAGAGAGCGAGCACATGAGAGGGGAGAGGGTCAGAGGGAGAAGCAGGCTCCCTGCCGAGCAGGGAGCCCGATGCGGGACTCGATCCAGAGACTCCAGGATCATGACCTGAGCCGAAGGCAGTTGCTTAACCAACTGAGCCACCCAGGCGCCCTAAGTGTACATATCTTGAAAGTCATGGAATGTATAAATTTCTTCCTGGAGATGTTACTACTCTCTAGAATAAATGCAAATAAAAACTCCCAGGTCATATTTTGCAATTAAGCCAGCAGCTATGTGTTTTCACGACACCTAGAAAATGTGGACTTGGCTGTGTCCGCTTGGATGCCAAGTAGCTCAGTTAATTATATTGCAATATAATTGCCCAAAGGGTCTGAGCTTGTAGTTCTACCAGGCAGGCTTTGATTATCCATGCTAGCCATGGACAGAAGGAGAGAGGAAGTGTGCTCTGTCTTGCCATTCCTTCTCCAAGTTTAGGCCCTTGGCTATGACCTCAATGGTGTATAGAAAGACAGTAGGACCAGCAATACAAATCAGTTTTGCTGGAGGTCCTGACCGAATGCTCTTACTTTTTTTATGCTGGAAACATGTGCTCTGAACATAATGTTCCTTATTTATTTGGTGAACTATTTTGGAGGAGCTGAGATGAGGGTCTGTCTCCAAGCGTGTGCTCTCAACATTTTTACCTTGCTTTCTGTAAGCATATGGTAAATATTGTGGTAGGTATTCCTGTTGGGTCTTCTCCCTGGACTCACCCCTGGCCCCACAACTAACTCGTGTGTGTCTTGAGGTCAGCCAATTACCCTGTCTCCTCAGGTGCAAAATGAAGAAATAGAAAACACACATTCTTGTGTTCTACTGATGTTAAATGAGAACATTGTGATAACATTTATTGAATGTGTATGCTATGCCCTTGTCTGAGTATTTGTCTAAGTAGTTCATGTGTTCTAAATATGAATATGTATTAACTTATAATCACCTGTAAAGTAGATCTCTTAATTCCCTGTTGACAGATGAGGACTCTGAGACACGTAGAATGGTTAAAGTAATTCTTCCAAGGTCAAGTTTGGCTTCATGCCTGTGCTCAAAACACTATGTGTCAGGCCTTTTTGTTGAATGCATGTGGTAAATAATAGTGTTTGCTCCTCTTCCAAGCTTCCTCTTTCAATTTCTAATCTGAACTAGGTATGCCATGGCAACAGCACCATGGGGTTCATCGATAGGTATTTACTAAATACTCACTGTTAGATTAATTGATCAAACGGAGTGCTAAGAGTCTGTACAGTTCTGTGTAGTCATGGATGCATATCATATTGTGTCTATTGACACTTCACAAACCCTTAGTGACTCTACCTGGCCCCCTTAGCATTCAAGGCTCTACAGTGATCTAGCGCCGGATGCCCTTTTCCAACCTCATTGTATACCTCTGCTGTTTACACAAACCTTGCTAGTGTTTAAGCTCAGTTAAGGATGGGACTTATTTTATCATCTTTTTCTTTGTATGTCTACTACTTAGTGGGAATCTGAATAATATCAGTTGAATGGGCGAATGAATGTGGCTCAGCCATCATGAGCTGCCATGTTGTTCGTATTGTTCATATATACGCCACCTGAAAGCAGGCACTAACACTCCGTGGCTCTGATGGTTTCCTTTGTTGACATCCCCAACCCCCATGGTCCCATGTCCTAGTCCTGACACCAATTAGCCTCTACTAGGTGTGTTAAACTTCACAAACAACTTCAGCAGCATCATCTTATCTTTTATTAAAATGATCCTGCTAGGCTGCCATGAATTGGGCTTCGGTTTTTGTTGTCTTTCTTATAATGCTGATGAATATTCATGGATTTGTCCACACTCGCATTTCACTCACCTCATTAGATTTTGCTAATTTGCACATTAAGGAAAGAAAACCCTACTTAAATGTCATGTTAATATACGAGTGGAGGTTTAAAGAATACTACTGACTAGTTTAACTTAACATTGTATGTGAAGGGGGCCCATTTTAATGCTTAAAACGTGTTTTTCCTACCATATACACATGTTTTTCTTCCAATGTATGAAAGAGAAAGGAACTAAGATTTATTTAGCACCTACTGGTCCTAGCACTGTGGTAATAACTTTTATTTGTTATTGCACTTGATCTTCCAAACAATCTTGGAAAGGGATATAGCATGGTAAGAGCCATGCTTTGATGTTAGAAAGACGTAGGTGTGCGTCTGGCCCCAACCCACCCACTGCGTGATCTTGGGGAAGTTCCTTAATGATGCTGGCAGGCCAGGTCCAGGGACCCAGAGAGGGTCCTTCAGGACCAGCCCAGAGGGTCTTTGGCTGTAGGATGGAAATCAAATGTGAGCCAGCAGGAGGTGAGAGCAGTGTTTATTGAAGATATAGAGTGAACAGATATAGATGGAGTGTCCAGGAGACTTGGAAAGAAAAGGAACATGAGTTTTGTCTTTGTTCAGGGTCTGGAGGTTTTTATTGAGGTCAGTGGTCTGGTGCACGTGCCCTCAGGCATCCAGGAACTGGTTAAAACAAAAATGAGAGCCCAGGTGTCATTCCTTGAAGCCAGGGGTCCTTGGTGTCAAGATGTCTGGAATACGCATGTGATAGCTTCGACTGGTCATCCTCACCTGGTCTTTCCTTAGGTGTGATCTATTCTAGAGAAATCATTAACTCCTGGTCCCTTACAAGGAGGACATACGCTGTATGCATCCTGAGGCATGTGTAAAGTGGGGTGGGGTGCAGGTCTTATCAAGAATAGAAGCAGGAAAAGGAGCACAAAGCAGATTTCTATGGAATCCTTTAGTTTCCCTGTCTCATTCATCTACCTAAATTTAAGTTTTCTTATCTGTAAACAGATATAATGACATCCTATGTTTGGTATTTGAGGTAAGATTTTGTTGTCTTCTTCCCTATACACAAGCAGTAGCCAAATGGGAACCCAAGTGTTGGTTTATTAATGGCTGGGCAAGCACTTTAAAACCACTCAAATGTAGGACTTCTTCAGTGAAATGTGTTGGCCCATGAGGCTAAGGCCTGGAAGGCTGAGTGAGGCTACCCATTCGCACTTTCCTAAAATTGGAGACAGTAGAGGACCTGGACCAGGCTTCTAATTGGTCACATAAACAAGTGACTGGGCTCAAGAGCAGACGTTGAGCTGCGTCTCTCCCAAAAGCCAGGCCCCGTCTAGGTCAGATTACTGCCTGAGAGCAGATAGTTCAAGTGTGACCCCTGGGCATGACACCATGCAGAGGAAGAGTGGCAGAAGGCATGCCAAGCGTGGTCAATGACTTGAAGGCACAGTAACCCACCCAGTAGGAAACAGGGCAGAAGGAAGCTGATCTCTGTGGACTGGTTTCCATGGAATGAGGCACATATTTGAGCTAAAGGTAGCAAGGCCATCCCTAGGCCCAGCCTAACAATAACAATAAGATCAGTAAGAAAAAACAGACTCTTACCTTATAGGGCTTTAAATGGGATTAAGTAAGATTATGTGTATAAAGTACCCAGCATGTACACATTGTGCAAGCACCAATGACCACTATCCCCTGTAAGGAGAAGCAATTTTTTATTAAGTAAGTATTGTCATCAAGACCATTGCATAGATGAGGAACGGAAGGCTCAGAGACATGAATTCTGGTCTGGTATAAAAACCACCACCACCAAGAACATGACAAACAACTAGAATTTTACCTTGTTTTAGATTTAGAAAAAGCATTTTCTCTTAAGCTCTGTAAATGAGAGAAAATAATCAGTCTATTTCCTGGAAGTCCAAAAATTACCTTAAGCTTTTGTAGCAGGTGAACTCAGGACTGGACTTGAAGGATGAGGAACATGCTAATGAATATTTACATCTAATGCCATTAGCCATAGATACCATTTGGAGACCATCACTACCTCTTACATTTCCCATGTAGTATGACTTCAAGCGGTGACCTCAAAATAGATCAACAACTCTGACATACATACAAAATTCAGAGATAGGTAGTTATACTTCAGACTGGACAAGGTCTTGTAGAAAAACAATTTGATAAAGTCCTTATATCTTTATATTGACTATGAGGAAACAGAGAGGTTCTACAAATTTGACTTTACTGGAGATTAAGGTTTTTTGTTTAGTATGCCAGTAGTAAATATTCTGTATTTCTCAGTTTTCTGATTAGCAGAGGGATTAAAAAAGCAATTTAATCTAGGGCAACTGAGTAAACAATGTATTTTATTTTATTTTTTAAAAGATTATTTATTTATTTATTTATGTGTGTGTGTGAGAGAGAGAGAGCACAAGCAGGAGGGGCGGAGGGAGAGAGAATCTCAAGCAGACTCCGTGCTGAGCACAGAGCCTGACGTGGGGCTTGATCTCACCATCCTGAGATCATGACCTGAGCCGAAACCAAGAGTTGGATGCTTAACTGACTATGCCATCCAGGTGCCTCAATAAATAATGTATTTTAGATTTAAATGTTTGCTCCATGTTTTCCCCAAATTGAAGCTTATTTTATTCTTGAAAACATATTCAAATTTCTGATTTCATGTTTTCCTTTGAAGAGTTATATCCATCTGGATTGTCTAGGGAATATCACAGTGACGATCCTAAATCTCAGTGGCTTGAAACAACAAGGTCATAATTTTCACTCAGCTACGTACATCATCATGGGATACTTGGCTCCTCTTGAGCCTCATTCATAGACCCAGGCCAAGAGAATTTCCATCTCTATACTTCTATGATTGCAGAAGTAGGGAGAAAAGAATTGCCTTTTATTACTTCTATAGGAAAGTGAGACATGTCATTTTCCCTCACATTTCATTGTCCAATGAAAGTCACATGTCCATGACTGACTCCAAAGAGCTCAGAGCAGTGCGCTCCTACCATTTGATCAAAAGGCAGCCATCCAGAAAATACTTGTGAAATCACTGCTGACCACTAGAAGAGGTGTCTTATTATTCGTATTTCCTATCAAGGTCACAAAAGTAGTATGTGGCAGAGGGCAATTATGAACCTAAGTTAACCGCTAAGACTTATGTGTCTTACATAATATTATGCTATAGTGTAAGAGTATGTAAAAATAAGAAAATTGCCCTCTAACTTAAATTCAGCCTACTAAAAGTAAGTGAGCCCACCAAACACTGTTTCTCCTAAGGGACAAAACAAGTATGTTTGCTTTTGTGAAGGACTAAAAAGTAAGGTCTTGGAAGGAATGAGAGTGAGGGGGATAGAAAGAGGATAAATGGATAGGGGATAGAAGAGGTATTTAAATGAATTGCCAAAAAATATTGCCCTTTGTCACATATAGGTCCCTGCTCCAGCATTATTTTAGAATATTGATAAGAAAAGCTGTTTGTTTTTTTCCCCTCTGTAGGAGAATATCAACATTGATGAAGCCTCCAGATGCCTGGTGAAACATATACTTGCAAACGAGTGTGACCTAATGGAGTCCATTGAGCCGGACATCGTGAAGCCCCATCTCACGTCGCCCAAGATTGTCAGCTGCTCCAGCTGTGCCAAATCCTAGTAGGCTTCTTTGCTGGCATCTGACAGAAATAATCCCATTATCTCATGTCTCAATTCTTACCAATTTGAGTAAATGTCAGGATAGGGATACATGTGTGGCAAGCCAAAGATCTATGCTGGTACCTTTCCTTTAAGAGAGAAAAATAGCAAATGTTCTTTTTTATGTTTTTCCCAGCATCAGCACAGTGTTTACAGGCTTGTTAAATATTTAGTCTGTTACAAAATTCTGTCTTGTAGCCAACCACAGTTCTGCAGGGCCAGCATTGGCCCTGTTACTTGCTTCTTGAAATCAGCCAAGGCCTCAGGTCTTAAAGAGAAAGGGGAGAGGAGCAGACTAGCTGTCAAGTTAAGCCCTGGCTTTCACTTTGCTCCCTGGTGCCTTTGTCCAGATTTCAATACATTCTTTGCTGGGCTGACAGGCCTATTAAGTAGAAACAGTTTTTTCTCCAGAGATGACGTCCATTTTCAATAGACCGAAGAGTCATCTCCTGATTTAGCCCTTCAGAGTCATGTACACAGGTTTCCTGTGTTTTTGTGGCTTTTATTGTCACTCCCCATGCCCTAAATGTTGGCTTAACTGAAATCTATGAAAAGACCTGCCTCCCTATGTGCCTTTCTATTAGCTTTCTCTGACTCAAGCTGTGGGACTCTTCTGTTCATGTAATATATATTATATATATTTCCACAAGTGGAAAATAAAACATTAAAAGATGTTGTTTCCCTATTTCTGAAAAGGCTGTGTCTTAGTATTATGATTTTTTCTTTGACTGTGTATCCATGGTTCTCAAGACCCATTTCTAAAATTTTGTTTCAGAAAGGGGATGAGAAACATACACTTAAAGGAACTTCTGGGCACTATTATACTGAGATGAGTCTGTCTATTGTTCATATCAGCATTTAGGCCAAGCAGTGTATCTATATTTTCTTGGTTAAACAGAAGGATATATTATCATATCTCCTGGTCAAGAAAGTACCACACCCATTGACATGCAAAGAAATGACTAAAATATGCATGGTAATATTTTGGTTTACACAATGGTTATGGTGCTGAGATGCTGTGGGTAGCTACTACTTTTTAATGGCATTGAATGGCAGCATTGAGGGGCGCCTGGGTGGCTCAGTCGTTAAGTGCCTGCCTTTGGCTCAGGTCGTGATCCCAGGGTCCTGTGATAAGCCCCACATCGGGCTCCCTGCTCCGTGGGAAGCCTGCTTCTCCCTCTCCCTCTGTTGCTCCCCCTGCTTGTGTTCCCTCTCTCGCTGTCTCTCTCACTGTCAAATAAATAAAAAAATAAAAAATCTTTAAAAAGAAAAAAAAAGTCCCCAGTGGGAATAAGCCCCTGGTTCTCACAGGGGAAACCTTCCATCTGACTCATCCTGTACGGGCTTCCTTTTCTTTTTTCCTCACTTCCTCTACTGGTCCTTCCTGGGTTCACATCCCAAATAAACTACTTTCACTCAAATCCTTGTTTCAGGGTCTTATGGGGGAGCCCAAACCCAGCCTAATTTAGCTGGGACAAAGATGGCCTAAGAAGCAGATTCTCAACACCAGCATCTTGAACTGAATCATTCAGCACCCAAGTGGTAGCAAGGACCCCCTTGCTGGTAAACAATGAGGTGGAACTAATCCCTAGCAAACTGTAGCACCATAATTACTAAGACTGTCATCAGGTGGATTGGGATAGAATATAGATGGAAAGAAAGTCTATTGCTCTTGTGTTCAAAAGACATGAGATTGTAGAGTCAGTTAACTTCCAGAAACTCTGCAGGAGGAAACCTTGTAGGCTTGAGTCAGCTAACACTCATCTCAGGATGGGTGTTGTGTAAAAGCTTGAAGACCTCCAAACAACAATCAAAATGATCTTCCTTTCCTTCAGCTACAGGATAGAGAGGATGGCTGCTGAAAATCAGGCCTAAGATTTGATTTTAATAGAAACAGACTTTTAAAGGAGACTGACTTCACGGAGCTAGCAAGTCTCCTCCACTAAAATCAGAATTCTTGCAGGAAAGGAGTCAGACACTGCAATATAGAAGGAGATATTTGGATAGATGCTCTTAGGAGTCTTGACCCCAAAGATTCTTCTGAAACTGTGGTCCAGAAAAATAGGCCCTTACCCTTTCCTAGGGGAGAACAGCTACTTGCCACATCAATGCTCCACCTGAGTAGGATGTTTTATAAGGTGATGCTTTTCCTTCTCAAGTTCTGCCCTCATTGCTTTTAGACAAATAACTAAGATCAAGTCTCAGTATGAACTGAGTAGAAAAGTATCAAAGTTGTGTACTGCAGGATGAAATGGATTATTAATCAAATGAACTACAGAGCCTGGCTAATAAGTACTGGTAGGAATCTGGAGAATGTTCCTGATTTGGTCTTGAGATGCAATCAGGGAGGACAGAATGTAGCACCAGATGATAGATAATCTATTTCTATGAGAGCACTCTTTAATGAGTTAATTTTTAACATTCTGGCAAGTGAACTTGGAGATGATCCGAGTGTGCTACTAGAATAGCTCTTTGAAGCTTGGAAACAATGTTGGCCTAGAATAAATGATGTGGAGATGCCAGAACTACCTTGGCAAAGTATTAAAGGAGAGTTCCAAGGTCTCAGAGAGGTGGGCATATTATAATGTATTTATTTTGTGATGTCAGAGAATCTACCAGCTGATTATGTTCCTCAGGAAAGCCCAAAGACACTCCCTTCATGAATACAATAAGAAGTGTCCCCACAAAGGGATACCAGCATCAATGAGAAGCTCCGTGGTGGCTCTTCTCTGTACCAGATTTGAGATTGTAAGTATGCTGTGTTTCACTGGGAATGACACCAACATGGTTAGTGACATGAAGTTAGTAGATTTAGTGCTGGGTCCTGGAGAGCTACCATCAAAGCTGTGAATGGGAGTGAAGCCTCCTACTCTCACCTTAAATAACCAATGTAAGAAAGCGAGCTTTCCCTCATTACAACTCCAGGTTCTGCCGTGTCAGAGGTCTTGATAATTCTACCAGGAGACACTGTAAAGATTGGGCTAAATCTATAGCTTCAGCTGCTGCCTGATTATTTTTGCCTCCTCGTGCCTACAGGCCTGTTGTTGGAGAAGGTGTTACAACACAGGCAGGGCTAATTCATCCTGATTACCAAGAGGATAGGGTTGCTGCTAAATAATGAATGGGGAGGGATGAGCCTGGAAATCATGGGACTCATTGGGGTGCTTCTTGATGCTTCCATGCCTAGTGAGAACTGACAGCAATTGCGGTGATAACATCTTGATGAGGACATATAACCAGGGACTCATACTCTCAGGAATAAAACTGAGTTATTGCCCCACACAGGACCCTAGCCTAGGAGTGGGTTGGTCAGGGGAATGGAAGTGGTAAAGGAGGGAAATGCTGAGTATTAATTATCATCTCAGGAATCCTAACTACAGCAGTGGAGATTGTAGCTTGTCCTACCAAGCCTTTGTTATAAGTTCTCTATTTCTCTCGCACGCGCGGAATTATGACCAAACTTCCCTAAAAAATCAGTGAAAGGACAGACTGAACTTAACATGCGGCATAAGTGAATCTGAGATGCAAGGCATGGACTTGGTAGACAATAGAGAGGAAATGCCCATGCCCCTCAGCACGTGGCTTCCAATTGTAATCCCCTGCAACTCTACCAGAGAGCATTCTCCAGATGCATGGGGTGTATTTGTCTTGCATGCTGGACAGACCAGAGTGCCACAGAGTTAGCACCTCCAGGAGCAGTCTCATCTGAGGCTGACAAACAGAGAGGTAAGGCCTTAAGAGTCCTCCCCTCCTCAGGTGAGATAAATCTGAGGTTTACTCTATGAGCTCTCAGAGGTCCCCACTGGGATTGAGGCAAAGTTTCACACAGTGGTGACTTGCTCATTATCACAACATTTTTGTTTTCCTTTCCTGTCCTTCTTCTCTACTCCTCTGCCAGTGGTTCCAAGGATCATCTCCCAATTAAGAGATTCTCATTTTTAAAAACATTTTATTTATTTATTTATTTGAGAGAGAGAGAGTGCAAGCAGAGGGAGGGAGAGGGACAAGCAGACTCCACACTGACCACAGAGCCCAACGCGGGGCTGGATCTCACCTCCCTGAGATCATGACCTGAGCTGAAATCAAGAGTCGGTTGCTTAACTGACTGAGCCACCCAGGTGCCCCAATGGTTTTTCATTTTTTTTTTAAAGATTTTATTTATTTGCGAGAGAGAGAATGAGAGAGCATGAGAGGGAGGAGGGTCAGAGGGAGAAGCAGACTCCCTGCTGAGCAGGGAGCCCGATGTGGGACTCGATCCCGGGACTCCAGGATCATGACCTGAGCGGAAGGCAGTCGCTTAACCAACTGAGCCACCCAGGCGCCCCAAGGGTTTTTCATTTTTGATTGAGTTTCAACTGCTAATAGTTCTTAAAACATCAGATCATCCAGGCAGAAATTTTCATTACCATGGAATCTCTCACTGTTTTTCTTTCTAAACATCCACTGAAATGTGGTGTCTAGAATATGCATGGTAAGATTAGAACTGCCTTCTAACCCTAATCCACCACAGAATATTGTTATTTACAGTCTTCGAAATGAGAATACATTGATTTGATTCCCTTACTCCCTCAACAAATATTTATTGAACAATGACTATATTCCCAGCACTCGGTTAGGCACTTCTCTGGAGATATAAATGACTAAGTCCTGGTCTCAGATCTTTTATTTTTATTTTTATTTTTTTCTGCAAGAGGATCCTATAGTATTTAAAATATCTAATGCTTCACAATTTTGCATGTCATTCCCGCACAGACACTGTGCTAATCTTCTCTGTATCGTTTCAATTTTAGTATATGGGCTGCTGAGGTGAGCACCGTGTTCTCAGATCTTAAGGTAGGAACTCAAATATGTAAACAATTTACCAGGTATCAAGAGAGAAGTCAAATGTCCAAACCCAGATATCTCTTCTAAAAACATAAGTTGTTTTTAAATGCAGGGACTGCAGCTCCAATTATGTTTAAGGAAATAGAATATATGTGTCTACAATTCTCTTCCTAAAACACCAGATCTAGCCATACTAGACTATTTTGTTCAGCTAGCGTTTCCTGCTGTTTACAATATTCTTTGCCCTTTTTTGGCCTGGAAATCCTACCCATTCTTCAAGGATTGGCATAATGGCACAGCCTTGTAGCCTTGTAGGTCTCTATAAGTAATTCAAATCTCTTTCCACACTTGCTTAGCTCTTGACTATCATCACTCACATGCTGCATTATAGTGATATATATACTGTTATTTATAGAATACATACTATGGGACAGTCACTGATACGTGAGCTTTCCTTTATTATGTCATTTAATCCCCATGACATGGAATTACTCATCTCCTCATTTTATATATGTAGAAATTGAAGGACAGAGATACTGAGCCACTTGCCAAAACTCACACAGCTACAGACTGAAAAGGCAAGGATTCCAACCCCGGGAGCATAATCACAATGTCCCTGCTCTTAACTGTGACGCTAAACTGTCTCCTCTTAGATTTCTGGTGGGGGCAATGTTCTGAATACTGAGCACAATAGTCAGCCCAGGAAATGCCAGTAGAGCTTACCATATGCCAGACACTACTAAGCACCTCTCTTACGTACTGGGAGAGGTGATGTCCTCTTGTGATAATACATGAAAAACACTTAGCATAGCGCCTAAACCATATCACATAATTGATACATGTGGTTATTATGATACTATTCTGTCTGCTTAGTTATTTATTAAATCCAAGTAGTGGGAATAAAGCTGTCATATAAAAATGGCAGATATTTTTGGAAGTATCAAAATTAGGACAATAACAAATCTATAGAGATAGAAAGGAGATTTGTGGTTGCCCAAGCTTAAGGGGATTAGGTGTGACTGCTAAAGGGTATAGGTTTTCTCTTATGGGTGGTGGTAATGATCTAAAATTGATTGTGGTGGGGCGCCTGGGTGGCTCAGTCGTTAAGTGTCTGCCTTCAGCTCAGGTCATGGTCCCAGAGTCCTGGTATCGAGCCCCACATCGGGCTCCCTGCTCGGCAGGAAGCCTGCTTCTCCCTCTCCCACTCCTCCCATTGTGTTGCCTCTCTCACTGTGTCTCTCTCTGTCAAATAAATAAAATCTTTTAAAAAATAAAATTGGTTGTGGTGATCCTCGCACAACATTATGAATTTATGAAAATCCATTGAATGGTATACTTTAAATGGGTGAAATGTATGATATGCAAATAAATAATAAAGTCGCTGTAAGAAAAAACTAGGGCCGTAGGAAAAAGCGGTGTGGGTTATCGTTTCCCCCAGTGCATTATCTTGACCCTCCATGGAGAATTGTCTTGCTGTTAGTCCCCGGAGAAGGAATCTCACGAGGTGGCCTTTACCACTGCTGGCATCTGCCAGGGTAGTCTTCACTTCTGAATTCATGACTTGCTCTCTGATGCTGGAACTAGGGTTATACCTGGATTTGGATTCAGCTGCATCTGAGCTGTTTGGGTATGAAAATATCCTTTGTTTTCTGGGCTCCCCAGGCACAGAATATTCCCCAATATTAGAAAGGAGTGTAAGAAATCCCAGCAAAAAAGTCAGAGGGGCTGATGGACTAAGGTAACTCTCAAAGATGAGGACAAAATATGTCTGGGAAGTATATACACACCATCTCACTTGATCAGGCTGAAAATTTCTATTTCAACAAACCAACTTATTTTATTCAATTGTATTGATTTTTGGAATATCAATCCCCAGGCCCAGGCCTTAGTATATTCCTAAGTGCAATGTACTCCTTGAAACTGTAATTAATGGTAGACATAAGACTCTGGAATTCAAATTTCCAACTGTCCCAGATTATGCTTTCTATTAGAACAAAATGTTCTTACAAAAGGGCTTAAAGAAAGCTTATGGAAGTGTTTTTTTTCTAAATGTGAAATATCAAAGCATTCTATTACTTCTAATACAATACACTGTTTTCTGTTTTTTTTCTTGGGCTGCACTTTTAAAAAGTTACTTTACACCAGATGTATAACATCAGTCAATTTGTATTCCCTGAACTGAATCAAACAGCTATCAAGTGACTGCTCTGAACAAGTTGCTGCAATTGGTGTGTTTAAGTAGATCCCATGTCAAAGTCTCTACTACAATGCATAGTGCTTACTCTATGTTAGTTTCTTTCCTTTCTCTGTGATAGTTGTTGTCATGGAAACATGAGGACTAAAAGTCATGGGTCCCTGCTCTTTTAGTTTTGCTATTTCCTTGGGGAGATGGGGATGGGTTAACAAGACAAGCAAAAGATATGGTTATGGATCAAAAAAAGGTTGTTTCTGTCTCTACTACATGACAGTCTTCATTTTTATTTTATTATTATAATAAATGTTAATAATTATGTATTGCTCAGGTCTTATATCTTTTCCAAACAAAATGCCATTTCATCACCATGATCTCCCTATGGGGGTGGCGGGTGATTTCACGATTTATGGATAAGAATATGGGATGACAGAGAACAATGGCCACATATATCAGATGATTCTGGATGGGATTTTTAGTCAATGTATCTGCCCTTTTGGCCACAGTGGGCTAATCAGAGTACCTCATTCTTCCTTGCTAAAGTGACAGATCTAGGGGTGTGCTAGTGATTCAACTAAACCACTCAAAGTTCTCTCTTGAGCCTTCCCCTCCAAAGCTTTAAGAAAGGGGACCATGGGAAATGGTCATAATTTTCTTACACCACAGGACGTGTGACAGTTAGGTGAGCACATGCCAATATGGATGAAGAGTCAAGAATGAGAGAAAGGAGAGCAGGAAGAAATGAAAACCTGATCTGAGTCCCTTAGCCCAGCTGTGCCTGAATCCTGGCTTAACCTTTAACTTGCATGATGCAATAAATTCCTCTTTGGTTTCTCTGTTCAGGGCAGATTGAGTTAATTTTCTGCCACTTGTAACTCAGACGCCCCCAACTAATATGGCCACATGGTCATTAAAAGTGGAGCTAGTGATGTTGTGCATCTTTTATGTGTCTGTTCGCCATCTGTATGTCCTCTTTAGAAAAAGTCCATTCAGGTCCTCTGCTGTTTTTTAATTTGGATTATTTGTGTGGCTTTTGTGAGCTCATTTGTGTAAGTTCTTTATATATTTTGGGTATCAACCCCTTTTGTATATAACATTTGCAAATATCTTTTCACATTCAGTAGGCTGCCTTTTTGTTTTGTTGATGGCTTCCTTCGCTGTGCAAAAGCTTTTTATTTTGATGTAGTCCCAATAGTTTAATTTTTCTTTTGTTTCCCAGAGGAAACAAATCGAAAAATGTTTCTATGGCTGATGACAAAGAAATGACTGCCTATGTTTCCTTCTAGGAATTGTATGGTTTCAGGTCTCTAACTTAGGTCTTTAATCAATTTTGAGTTTATTTTTGGGTATGGTGTAAGGAAGTGGTCCAGTTTCATTCTTTTGCATGTAGCTGTCCAGTTTTCCCAACATCATTTGTTGAAGAGACTTTTTTCCGTTGTATATTTTTGCTTCCTTTGTTGTGGATTCACTGACCATATAATCATGGATTTATTTCTGGACTCTCTATTCTATTTCAATGATCTATGTGTCTATTTTTGTGCCAGTAATATATTGTTTTGATTACTACAGCTTTGTAGTATATCTTGAAATCTGAGATTGTGATACCTCCAGCTTTGTTTTTCTTTCTTAAGATTGGTTTGGCTATTCATCAATAATTGTCAGGGAAATGCAAGTTAAAACCACAACAAGATGTCACTTTACACATCTCAAAATGGCTAAAATAAAAAACACAAGAAACAACAAGTGTTGGCAAGGTCGTAGAGAACAAGGAATCCTCATGCACTATTGGTAGGAATGCAAACTGGCATAGCCACTATGGGAAACAACATGGAATTTCCTCAAAAAATAAAAAAAAAGAATTACCAATTGAGTGCAGTAATTCCACTACTGGGTATTTACCCAAAGAAAATGAAAGCACCAATTTAAAAAAGATATGTACTGTATGGTGACTAACATAACATAATAAGATAAAATAAAATTAAAAAAATAAATAACAAAAATAACAAAAATAACAAAAAAAATATGTGCACCTCTATGTTTATTGCAGCACTACAATAGCCAAATTATGGAAGCAACCCAACTGTCCATCGGTAGATGAATGGGTAGAAAAGATGCAGTGTGTATATATACACACACACCCACACACAATGGAATATATTCAGCCACAAAAAAGAATGAAATCTTACCATTTGCAATGACAAGGATGGAATTAGTATAATGCTAAGTGAAATAAGTCAGAGAAAGACAAATACCATATGATCTTACTCGTATGTGGATTTAATAAACAAAATAAATGAACAAAGAAAGGAAAAGAGGAGACAAAGAAACAAACAAACCAGACTCTTAAATCCAGAGAACAAAGCAGTGGTTGCCAGAGTGGAGGTGGGTGGCGCGGGGGATGGTGAAATAGAAGACATTAAGAGTTTACTTATCATGATGAGCACTGAGAAATGTACAGAATTGTTAAATCATACTGTATACCTGCAACTAATATAACACTATATGTTAATTATATTTGAAAAAAAAAAGGGGGAGTTAAGACTTGTACCCAATGTGTCTGTGTACATGGTCCTCCTAGTCCATGTTCTTGACCATAATGTTTATTTACAATAACAGCTCCCACTTAAATGGAAGACTCTTATAGGCATTGGAAGCTTTACTTCAAATAGTCTTCTAATAGGGAAATATGTAAAGACATAGTTGATGGAAGAACAGGTGCTTTATGCTAATAATAACTAAACAGTCAGTATCCCCAAAATAAATAGATAAATAGTGACAAGTTGGTTACAGAATAAAAATAAATCACATAAATACTTTTGGGGACTAGATGACGTGAAATTACTGTAGAGGAAGTTCTAATAGATACATCATATCACATGTTGTATTTAAATTAACATTTAAAAATTAATATAAAATGCTTTAACCAGATGGTGTTTGCCTATAAAAATCAGGAGGTAATTATTCTTAAAAGTCCATAAAGTATGTTGCAGGAATCTCTCTTTCAGAGAGAGAGGGAGAATATTGAGTGGGATCAAAGAAGAATGGAAAATAAAAGACTTGTGAAAACGTAATGTGGGGTCATAGAATCTCCCAAAAGAAGCATAAGAAGGAATTTGATAAGTGCCTTAAATGCTGATTAATTTTAACAGAAGTGATATTCAACTATAATCTTTGGTAAAAGAAACAAAATGAGAGAACAAAACTTAAGCTACATTTAGAAATGCTTTATTTAGACATAAGTACACAAAGATCTACAGTGAGGCTATGGGGGATACAGTCACTTGAATATGACAAGAGAAGGAATAATGCTCAATCACAGGTACTGAAAAATCCTCATAGTGAATTATTATTTAAAATACCATTAATTTGGTACTGACTTTGTGCCCGAGATGTGCATACGCTACTTAATCTCCATAGCAACAGAGATATTTAGAGACTCCTAATCAGAGAGATATTTAGAGACTCTCCAAAGGTCACACAGTTAGCAAGTGACAGAGCCAGTCCTCAAACTCAAGACAAGCTTACTCAAAAGACTTTATTTTCAATATGCCTCCATGGGACCATATTTTATATGACTATAGGTTTAGATGGCACTGATTTTTAAGATGTATATTTTGTGGATATATCAGTTAAGTTTCAGTAGAGAAACAGACAGGGAACATTTAACATAAGGAATTATTAACGAATAAAAGCAAATTAATTATGAAGAGAGTTAGAAGGCACTCTGCAGGAATAGCAGGTGTAGGGAAAAGCCACCACTTCTGTGGCTGAAGGAGAGCATCCAAAGAAGGAAAACGCTTGGCAGAGCCTGCCCACTTCCCACCTCTTGCCCGAGGCTGACATCCAGACCTTGTTACAGAAGGTATTGCTGAGGTCCCTTGAATGGTGGAGGAATTCACTTGGTGCCTCATGCCTTGGCTGATGAGCAGAAAACCACTTGCTGGGAAGTTGCTTGATGGTGAGCTGCTGAAAGTCACTGGAGGGTGTGCACCAGTAGGTCTCCATCATTGCCAGGGCCTCTGGCAAGAAACCTGTCGGCTGGTAGGAAGGTGACCTCTGGCAGCACCGGTTCCAGGAAAACAGTCCCCTCCTTCCTAAAGTATTCCTCTAGCACCCTGCACTGGCAAAGCCATCACACTGTGCCTGCTGGCACAGGAGAAATGTTTGTAGTGTCCAGCTGTAGAATCAAAATGGCAGGAAAGGAGGGTGGATTTGGAACACAGAGGCAATAAGCTGATACCTGGCCAAGTGTATTAATCAGGATAAGTCATGATAACAGGGATGTTAATATAATTTAAACAGAATTCCCACCTGGGTCCATTTTAAGTTCTCTTTCTCCCTCCCTCCTTTTGATTTTGGAATGTCACACAAAGACTAAGACTCAAGAAGAGGTAATGGATTTTGTGAAAATTGAAAAACAAAAGAATATGACAAGGAAAGGTATTTCCTTGAGCTCTAGAGCGTAAACATCACTGAATATTTAATAACAAACCAGGCTTGATTTTAATCCCAGAGTCTTTTTCATAATTTTATTGCATTAAAAATATATTACATATAATCTGTTTGCATAAGAGAAAATCGCATTGACAATTCTTATTCTATTGAGATTGTGTTTGATATTTTTATATCAGTTATAATTCTATTTGTGTTTTAATAATTATTAAAACAAATAGAAATTGTTCAAGAGCTTTATTTGAAATAAAACAAACATATAGAAAAGCATTTCCATTTTCATTGGTCCATTGTATGCTCAATTCAGAATAAAAATGATTTAGGATAGAATTAGCTTATCTAAAAATAATTTTTTTAAAGTTTTTATTTAAATTCCAATTAGTTAACACAGTGTTATATTAGTTTCAGGTGTACAATATCCTGCTTCAACACTTTCATACATCAGCTGGGGCTCATCACAGCAAGTGCCCTCCTTAATCCCCATCACCTATTTCACCCATCCCCCCACCTAAATTCCCTCCAGTAACTATCAGTTTGTTTTCCAGAGTTGAGTCTGTTTCTTGGTTTGTCTCTCTCTTTTTCCTTTGCTCATTTGTTTTGTTTCTTAAATTCCACATACGAGTGAAATCATATGGTAGTTGTCTTTCTCTGACTGACTTATTTTGCTTAGCATAATACTCTCTAGCTCCACCCTTGTTGTGGCAATGGCAAGCTTTCATTTCTTTTTATAGCTGAGTAATATTCCATTGTATATATACACCACACCTTCTTTATTTATTCATCAATCAGTGGACACTTGGGCTTTTTCCATAAGTGGTGATTATAGATATTGCTACTATAAACATTGGGGTGCATGTAATCCCTTTGAATTAGTATTTTTGTATTCTTTGGATAAATCCCTAGTAGTGTTGATTGCTGGATCATTAGGTAGTTCTATTTTTACCTTTTTGAGAAACCTCCGTGTTATTTTCCACAGTGGCTGTACCAGTTTGCATTCCCACCAAAAGTGCAACAGAGTTCCCCTTTCACCACATCCTCACCAACATTTGTTGTTTCTTGTGTTGTTGATTTTAGACAGAAAAGAATTGTTTTCTTAAAAATATTTTTAGTATTATGCCTATTAAGAAGACCAAAATGAAGATGGACTATTTTAAAATATTTTAACTCCTGTATTTATGTCTACGATCCATTTTTATTTAATTTTTGAGTGTTATATGAGGAAGAGGTCTAACTTCATTCTTTTGCACAATGACCATCTACCACTTGGATACATTAATGGAGCTAATGGAGCAAACCCAAGCTCCAGTGATCCTCCATCCCTTCAGAGATGGAGAAGTCTCCTCTAAGTAGGAGGAGATAGTCTTCAGCACAGGGAGTAAAAGAGACTTCCTGGGCAAGGGGTAGAGGGAGAGAGAGAGAATCTCAAGCAGACTCTGTGCTTAAGAGCTCAATCTCACCACCCTGAGATCACTACCTGAGCCGAAACCAAGAGTCGGATGTTTAACGGGCTGAGCCACCCAGGCACCCCTGGCCCAATTTTTAATTGTGTTGTTTGTATTCTAACTTTGGAGTTGTAAGAATTCTTTAAATATTCTGAATACAAGTCCTTTAACACTTTTATAGATTGCAAGTATTTTCTCCTAATATGTGGCTTGCATTTTCACATTATTTTTAGTGTTCTTAGAAAAGCAAAAGTTTTAAATTTAGTTGAAGAGTAATGTATTACTTTTTTCTTTTGTTTCATATATTTTGTGTTCTAAGGAATATTTGCATAACCCAAGTTCATAAAGATTTTCTTCTATGTCTACTCAATCTTAGCTTTAATTTTTAGATCTATGATCTATTTCAGGATGATTTTCAGATATGAGGCAAAAGTGGAGAGAAAGCAAAGTGAATTTGTGACAAAAAAAACTTTTGTGGGTGCCTGGGTGACTCAGTTGGTTAAAACATCTGCCTTCAACTCAAAACATGATCCCAGAGTCCCAGGATCAAACCCTGTATTGGGCTCCCTGCTCAGCAGGGAGTCTGCTTTTCCCTCTCACCCTCACCCTGCTCATGCTCTTGCACATGCTCTCTCTCTCTCAAATGAATAAAGAAAAAAATATTAAAAAAACCACTTTTTCTACAATAGACAATTAAAACATTCTAAAAGGGGTGCCTGGGTGGCTCAGTCCATTAAGCGGCTGCCTTTGGCTCAGGTCATGATCCTGGGGTCTTGGGATCGAGCCCCACATCCGACTCCCTGCTCAGTGGAGAGCCTGTTTCTCCCTCTCCATCTGCCTGCCACTCTGCCTACTTGTGCTCTTTCTCTCTCTCTCTCTGTCAAATAAATAAATAAAATCTTTTAAAAAAATTCTACAATATGTAGTGCTGTACATAAGTGATGGAAACCCTGCTGTGCTGCCTGAGGAGATGGAAGGGGTCTGGTGGGGAAGGAGTGCAATGGAATCCCTCTACCAGTGCCCTTACATACATGAATATTCATAGCAGTCTTATTTGTAATAGCCAGAACCTGTAATCAACCTGGATGTCCTTTGGAGGAGTGTTTAACCAATCTGTGGTATGGCCATACCATGAAATACTATTCAGCAATGAGAACAAACTACTGAGACACACAACAACTTGGATGAATCTTCACGGAATATGCTGAGTGAAAAAATCAATCACAATAGATCATATACTGTATGATTTCAATTACATAACTTTCTTAAATGACAAAATTTTAAAAATGGAGGACAGATTAGTGATTGCCAGGGGTTAGGGGGAAGAGGGGGTAGGAATGATTTTAAGAGGGCAAGAGTAGTGATCTTTGTGGTATTGGAACTGTTCAGTATCTTAACGGATGATGGATACACAAACCTATATAGGTGATGAAATTGTATTGAATTTAACACACACACACACACACACATACAAATAAAATGGGAATCTAAATGAGATTAATGAACCATATCTATGTTATTGTGCTGGTTGTGATATTATTCTATAGTTTTGCAAATTGTTACCATTGTTTGAAACTGAGCAAATTTTACAAGGGATCACTACATAATATATCTAACAACTGTATGTGAATCTATAATTATCTCAGTAAAAATGTCAATTAAAAAGTAAGAAAAATTGAGCCAAGGATTTTAACATGCTTTTATTTAACCAAAAATACACATATGTCATATAAAAATCCATGTAAAGATAGTTAACATCACTAGTTTTAGGAAAAGCTAATTAAAAGCCATGAATGTGTTAGGATATGGAGCAACTGGAGCTCTCATTTATTGCTGGCTGAAATGCAAAATGGTACAGCTACTTTGGAAAACAGTTCAGTAGATTTTTTAAATAAAAGTTAAACATAGAGCTGTCATATGAACCAGATATCTTACTGCTAAGTATTTACCCAAAATGAATGAAAACATATCTAGACAAAAAATTGTACATAAATGTTCATAGCATAGAATACCCAAATGTGAAATAACTCAATTATCTACTGATGAATTGATAAACAAAACAGACTATATCTATAGGATGGAATACAATTAAACAATATAAAAAATGAATGAATTATTGATAAATGCATTAACTTGGATTGAAAAATCATTATGTTAAATGAAAAAAAGCCAGACACAAAAGACTGTAACAATTTTATTTATAAGACATTTTAGAAAATACAAAACTATATTGACTTAAATCAAATTAATGCTTACCAAAATTATGGAAAGAACCTAAATGTCCATCGACTCATGAATGGATAAAGAAGATGTGGTGTGTGTGTGTGTGTGTGTGTGTATATATATACACACACACATATATATAAAATAGAATATTACTCAACCATCAAAAAGAATGAAATCTTGCCATTTGCAACATTGTGGATGGAGCTAGAGTATATTATTACACTGAGCAAAATAAGTCAAAGAAAGATAAACACCATATGATTTCACTCATGTGGAATTTAAGAAATAAAACAGAAGAATATAGGGGAAAGGGGAAAAAAGAGGGAGACATACCATGAGACACTCAACTATAGAGAACAAACTGAGGGTTGCTGGAGGGGAGGTACATGGGGGGATGGGCTACATGGGTGATGAGTATTAAGAGGGCACTTGTGATCAGCACTGGGCATTATATGTAAGTGATGAATCACTAAATTCTACTCCTGAAACCAATATTACACTATATGTTAACTAACTAGAATTTAAATAAAAACTTAAACAAAAATGCTAACTCATTCCAAGAAAAAAATCAATGTAATAATGCACCATTAGAATAAAATAATGATATATTTTAATATTATCATATTGATAAAGACTAAGAAGGCAGTAGAGAAAAGATAAAATCCTGCTGAGATGAACTTGTACAAATGATTTGCTGCTTTACAGGATTATGTATGTATGCCTCTGTGTATACATATATAAAAGAATACTAAATGGCTACCTATCTGACAGGTATAAAAAAGAATATGATTTTATTTTATTTTTTTTAAAGATTTTATTTATTTGACAGAGAGAGACACAGTGAGAGGGGGAACACAAGCAGGGGGAGTGGGAGAGGGAGATGCAGGCTTCCCGCTGAGCAGGGACCCCGACGCAGGCCTCTATCCCAGGATCCCGGGATAATGACCCGAGCAGACGCCTAATGACTGAGCCACCCAGGCGCCCCATGAATATGATTTTAAGGCGAAAAATAAAATATCAGGCAAAGGAGATGCACACTAAAACAGAAAAATAAAAAAAGATTAGTGGTTATCAGAGGCCAGGATTTACTAAAAAGAGACATGGGTACGTTGGGGTCATTGGAGATGTTGTATATTCGGATTATGGTAGTGGTTACATAACCATATATGTATTTGTCAAAAAGTATTGGGCTGTACACCCAAAATGAGTGAAATATATTTTATGTAAATTATACCTCAACTTAAAACATCTTAAGGAAAACCATGGGCAGATTTTCCTATAATTAAAATGGGGATTTCTGACCTATGTCTTATTGTCTCAGTTTGCTTTAAATCTCAGAATTAGAAGGAATCTTAGACATAGATACTGGGTCACCCTCTTATTTTCAACAGGATGAAATTGAGGTTTAGAGAAAAAGTCTTTCCCAAGTCTTCACAGTTGGTTAATAAGAAGCTTGGACTAGAAGCCACTCCCCTGAATTTCTAATGTGTGTTCTAAGGTTCTTCATTATACAGTAGTCTCCTCTGAGGATACTGACCATGCTTTATCAATCTTTTTTCTTGAATTCTCAGCTGCCCTTTCTACCTATAGTCACCCAGCTTGGGCCTTTTGTATATGGCACTTAGTGCTGTGTATATTGTTGATTTAATTTCAGAGCCTGAGAGAGGCTAGGAGAAGGGACACTACAAGGGAAAAATGATAGAGCATTATCATTCATTATGCATCTAGTACCTCAATTTTACTGCATACAGATGAAAAAAGGAAGGGTATCTTAACAGTTCCATTTTTTAAATTTCAATTTAATGCAATCAATTAATTTCAGATGTTTTGGATGTTATATATTTTAATTCTACAATTTGCATTTGATGGTCTTTTATAAGATCAATTTTTAGCTAACTGTTTAATCTCTTTGTCATCCCCCCAACCTTAGTCCTATTAATCATAAAGTCCCCATTACCTAACCAGCAGCTGAATGACTTGGTCTGTTTTTGCTATCTGTTTTAATTTTCTATTTTTTTTTTTTTTTGGTTATGCAGTCTCTACTTTGTTGGTCTTATTAATTTTTTAAAAAGTTTGATTGTCTGTTAAAAAATAGACTTTGGGGCACCTGGGTGGCTCAGTTGGTTAAGCATCTGCCTTAAGCTCAGGTCATGATCTAAGGTCCTGGGATGGAGCCCTATATTGGGGCTCCAAGCAGGGAGCCCGTTTATCCCTCTGCCCCTCCCCTGCTCATGCTCTCTCTCTCTCAAATAAACAAATAAAATCTTTTAAAAAATATAGACTTCAGATGATATCTTTCACCCTTTTCTTTGTAGGTAGGGACAGTGGAGGCCTGAATCCAATCATGGGCAGTTCTGAGTAAGGCTGAGGTGCAGCCCTATCAGGGGTGAGCTTATCTTGGTTCTGCTTATCCCCCTTTCAATAGGGAGCCTAACACACTAATATATTCCTTGCTCTTCCTCATGGGTGCAGAAATGTGCTCTTTGATTCCTGAGACTCCCAAACCTGCTCAGCCCTTGAAAGGTTTTTCACTTGAGTTTAACACCCTGCCCCAAATAGCCTAAGGATTCAGCACAAGTCCCAAGGGGAAAGCTGGAAGCGGCTTTGAAGCCCGGTCAAGTTTCTTCCAAATACTCCGCCAGGTTTTCTGCACCCACCACACATTCAAAGCCCAAATTGTCAGACTCCTGTCCAGGCAAGAACTGGCAAATGCCCCTAGGATAAAGGAAGTGGAGAAGATCAGGCCCCATTATGAGGCTCCTCCTTTCTGGAATTTCAATTGCTTCAAGTTCTGGCTGCATCTGAACCTTTCAGCTACTTTCTAACATATTTTCTAAATATTATAGGGTTTTTTTTCTAGTTTCTCTTGTCAGGAGCACTGACCCACCATTAGCTAGTCTACCGTACCTGAAATGCAAATCTAACCCAGTAAAGTAAATGTCAGTAGGTAAAATGTCTACAATTTAAGTACTTTAAATAAACTGAAGGAAAACTAAGCCTGGGGATGCAGGATTTAGAAGATACATCTAGTGACTTCATTTTGTCAAAAATTAATATTTTATTTTGTCTATATTAACAATAATATTACCATTTTTGTTGAGATTTATTATACGCCAAGTAGTGCTCCTAGAACTTTATTTATATACATCATCTCTTTTAATCCTTGCAGCAATGCCGAGATGTGGGCCAACTATTCCCATTTATAAATGAGGTTATTGAGACAGAGAGGTCACACAGCTAGTGAGAGGGAAAGTAGAGATTTGAGACTGAATTTTCTTTCTCTCAACCACTAAACCAAACTAGCTCACATGAGAACCATTTTACAATGAACTGCCTGTTGCATGATTCACAGTTTACTCTCCCAATGATGGAGTAAACTTCCTTAGACTCATTCCCATGTTGTAGTATAAAATCAGCTCTTGAATTGGAAGAAAGGGAAAAAATTCCAGAGGTTTTAGTCCTCAGGGCCTTTGCATTAATTGGTCACATTGACTAAAAGATCCATTATGAAATTTAACACATATGCCTCTAGTGAGGAGCTGTTGATCCCATTTTCCTGGAATTCATTCATCAAAGATGGGCAGTTTCAGGAAGAAGGGTTCTGCACATTGATTACCCAATGGAGGATTCTAGTTCACAGGGCCCTGTGTTTCCATTAGAAAGTACTGTGGGTGAATTCTTAGGGTTTCCTGAACCTCTTGTAGTAGGAGATCAGTGCAACAGAAACATCTGTGGAACAGCCTCTCAGAAGTGAATGGGGCCAATTCTTTTAGCACGTTGGCTGGGAATGATGTGTCTCAAACAGACTGGCCATCAGATGTGGGAATAAAACATATTTTGAATTACCTTATGGTTATATGCTTAAACCAGGGTTTTGGACAACACTCTGTCCCCTACACACACACACACACACACACACACACACACACACACACACACGGTGGCATTAGATAAACTCAGAGGGATGGGGATGACAAATGCTGATTTTACTGAAAAGACTTGGAAGACTAAGAAATTAGGATTCTGTTAAAAGATGGATTAAGATTTGGTAGAGAACGTATGTTCAAAATGGAAAATTAAAAGTTACTTTTTTTTTGACACCTGAATTTACAGCCTATATAAATTATATTGCTAAACTACTAGCTAGATGGTAGTTTAGATAGACTTAAGCATAGAGTCCTTTTAGGATGCAAGAAAAGCTGTTCTGATGCGCAACTTAAGCAAGGCTATGAAAGAGAGGAGCCGGTCCTCTGAATAAGAACAGACAGGATATTCCAGGGAAAGAGATGGGTATTTAATCCTATGAAAGTCTATGAGGTAAGTATAGTCCCATTTTGTGAGAAATTAGTCTCAAATAAATTAGGCAATTTGCCCAAGGTCTCAGAGCTACTAAATGTTTGAACCAACTATCAATTCTGGGTATTTGTAAATTTAGATTAAAGATGTTGTCTTTTTACAACACCCTCCTGCTTCTCTAGCCATGAATTCAAGTGGGTGGACCTCTCTAAGCTGCAGCTATGGAAAAGACATTAGTAAATGTCTTGTTTTATAAGATTATTATTAGATACTCTTTTTCTATAAAGCTTTAAAGCTTTTGTAGGTAATTCTCCCCTCTCCCAACCATAACTCTGAAAATCTCTCCAATGAGGAGATAACTATGTACAGGTCTCATAGCACTCCATGTTGGTATCTAAAGCCTCTCCTCCCCCTGACATGAGCACTACCTTAATTGTTGGCCCAAGGGATGGCCTCTTTCAAGTTGTAACATGAGGTCTCTGTTAATCAGCGTAACATAACTTTTCTTTCCCACAAACTGACCCTTGAGAAAATCCAATCAGTAAATTGTATTGGCCCCATAATCTGTGTTGAACAAATTTCATTAGTACTGCTGCCGCCAAAATGAATTCACCTTGGTTAGAAACCAGCTCTACCATTGAAAATGATTGTCTCTTCCCCTTGTGAAATCCACAAACTTGGTTAAGGCTCACTTTTTTTCAAGTTTTTATTTTAAATCCAGTTAGTTAACATAGAGTATTTTATTCAGGTGTATGATACAGTGATTTAACATTCTATATATCATCCTGTGTTCAATCATGCAAGTGCACTCCTTAATCCCCATCACATATTTCACCCATCCCCCACCCACCTCCCTTCAGGTAACCATCAGTTTGTTCTCTATAATTAAGAGTCTGTTTCTTGGTTGTCTCTCTCTCTTCTTTTTCTTTTCTCCCTTTGATTGTTTTGTTTCTTAAATTCTACATATGAGTGAAATCATATAGTATTTGTCTTTCTCTGACTTCACTTAAGATTGTACTCAATAACTCTATCCATGTCATTGCAAATGGCAAGATTTCATTGTTTCTTATGGCTGAATAATATTCCATTATAGATATATACCACGTCTTCTTTATCCATTAATAAATCAATTGACACTTGGGCTGCTTTGATGTCTTGGCTATTGTAAATAATGGCTATACACATATGGGTGCATGTATCCCTTTGAATTAATATTTTTGTATTCTTTGGGTAAATACCCAGTAGTGCAGTTGCTGGATCATATGGTAGTTCTATTTTTAACTTTTTGAGGAGCCTCTGTACTGTCTTCCACAATGGCTGCACCAGTTTCCATTCCCACCAATAGTGCAAGAGGGTTCCCTTTTCTCCACATCCTCGCCAAAACCTGTTGTTTCTTGTGTTGTTGATTTTAGCCATTCTGACACGTGTGAGGTGATATCACATTGTAGTTTTGATTTGCATTTACCTGATGATAAGCAATGATGAGCATCTTTTCATATGTCTGTTGGCCATCTAGATGTCTTCTTTGGAGAAATGTTTGTTCATTTCTCTGCCCATTTTTAAACTGGATTATTTGTTTTTTGGGTTGAGTTGTATAAGTTCTTTATATATTTTGGATTACTAACCCTTTATTGGATGTGTCATTTGCAAGTATCTTCTCTCATTCCGTAGGTTGCCTTTTAGTTTTGTTGATTGATTCCTTTGCTGTGCAGAAGCTTTTTATTTTAATGTAGTCCCAATAGTTTATTTTTCTTTCCCTTGATTCAGGGTAACTATCTAGAAAAATTTGCTACAGCCAATGTCAGAGAAGTTACTACCTGTTATATCTTCTAGGATTTTTATAGTTACAGGTCTCAAATTTAGGTCTTTAATTCATTTTGAATTAATTTTTTGTATGGTATAAGAAAGTGGTCCAGTTTCATTCTTTTGCATGTTAGTGTCCAGTTTTTCCAACACCATTTGTTGAAGAGACTTTTTCCATTCTATATTCATTCCTCCTTTAAGAAGATTAACTGACCATATAACTGTAGGTTTATTTCTGGGTTTTCTGTTCTACTGATCTGTGCATCTATTTTTGTGCCAGTACCGTACTGTTTTGATTACTACAGCTTTGTAATATAACTTGAAGTCTGGAATTGTGATGTCTCCAGCTTTGCTTTTCTTTTTCAAGATTGCTTTGGCTATTTGGGGTCTTTTGTGGTTCCATACAAATTTTAGGATTGTTTGTTCTAGTTCTGTGAAAAATGCTGTTAGTATTTAATAGGGATTACATTAAATATGTAGATTGCTTTAGGTAGTATAAACATTTTAACAGTGTTTGTTCTCCCAATCCATGAGCATGGAATGTCTTTCTACCTTTTTGTGTCGTCTTAGTTTTGTTCATCAGTATTTCATAGTTGTCAGAGTACAGGTCTTTTACCTCTTTGGTTAGGTTTTTTCCTTGGTATCTTACGGTTTTTGGTGCAATTGTAAATGGGCTCGATTCCTTGATTTTTCTTTCTATTGCTTCATTATTGCTGTATAGAAATGCAACAGATTTCTGTACATTGATTTTGTATCCTATAATTCTACTGAATTTATTTATCATTTCTACCAGTTTTGGGGTGGAGGTCTTATGGTTTTCTATATAGAGTATCATGTTGGCTGCAAATAGTTTAAGTTTTACTTTTTCCTTACCAATTTGGATGCCTTCTATTTCTTATTGTTGTCTGACTGCTGTGGCTATGACTTCCACTACCATGTTGAATAAAAGTGGTGAGAGTGGACATCCTTGTCTTTTTCCTGATCTTAGGGAAAAATCTCTCAGTTTATCCACATTACAGATGATGTTAGCTATGGGGTTTTCATATATGACCTTTATTATGTTGTTATGTTCCCTCTAAAACTACTTTGTTGAGGGTTTTTATCATGAATGGATGTTGTACTTTGTCAAATGCTTTTTCTGCATCTATTGAAATGATCATATCATTTTTATCCTTTCTCTTATTGATGTGATGTATCACTTTGATTGATTTGTGAATATTGAATCACACTTGCAACTTGGGAATAAATCCCACTTGATCATGGTGAATGATTTTTTTTAAATGTATTGTTGGACTTGGTTTGCCTAGTATTTTATCGAGGATTTTTTCATCAATGTTCATCAGAAATATTGGCCTGTAGTTCTCTTTTCTTTGTGGTGCCTTTATCTGCTTTTGGAATCAGGGTAATGATGGCCTCATAGAATGAAGTTGGGGGGCACCTCAGTGGCTCAGTCAGTTAAATAGCAACTCTTGATTTTGGCTCAGGTCATGCATGATCCCAGTGTACTGGAATCGAGCCCTGCATTGGGCTCTGTGCTCAGGGAAGAGTCTGCTTGAGGATTCTCTCTCTCCCTCTCTTTCTGCCCTTCCATCCAGTCTCTCTTTCTGTCTAAAATAATAAATAAGTCTTTTAAAAAAATTAATATGGAAATTTTCCTTCCTTTTCTATTTTTTTGAAAATTTGAGAAGAATGGGAATTAACTCTTCTTTAACCATTTGGTAGAATTTGCCTGTGAAGCCATCTGCTCCTGGACTTTTATTTGATGGGAGTTTTTTGATTACAGGTTCAATTTCTTTGGTGGTAATTGGTATGTTCAAATTTTCTATTTCTTCCTGTTTCAGTTTTTATAGATCATATGTTTCTAGGAATTTATCCATTAATTCTAGGTTGTCCAATTGTTACCATATAGTTTTTCATAATGTTCTCTTATAATTATTTGTAGTTCTATGGTGTTGGTTGTTATTTTTTTCTTGCTCATTTGTGATTTTATTTATTTAGGTCCTTTCTCTTTTCTCTTTGATAAGTCTGGTGAGGCGCTTATCAATTGTATTGAATGTTTTCAAAGAACCAGGTCCTGGTTTCATGTATCTGTTCTATTGCTTTTTTTTTTAGTTTCTATATTATTTATTTTGGCTCCAATCTTTATTATTTTTTTCCTTCTGCTGTTTTCAGGTCTTGTTTGTTTTTCTTTTTCTTTAGGTGTAAGGTTAGGTTGTTTATTTGAAATTTTTCTTGCTTCTTGAGGCAGACCTGTATTGCTATAAACTTCCCTCTTAGAGGAGTTTTTGCTGCATCCCAAAGGTTTTGCACAGTTGTGTTTTCATTTTCATTTGTTTCCATGTAATTTTTTTATTTTTGATTTCTTCTTTGATTTCCTGGTTGACTCATTTATTGTTTAGTAGCATGTTATTTAACCTTCATGCATTTGTGGTCTTTCCAGAGTTTTTCTTGTGGTTTACTTCTAGTTTCATAATTTTGTGGTAAAAAAAAATGCATGGTATGACTTCGATCTTAAATTTGTTGAGGCTTGTTTTGTGGCCTAATATATGATCTATTCTGGAGAATGTTCCATGTGGACTTGAAAAGAATGTGTATTTTGCTGTTTTAGGATAGAAAATTCTGAATTTATATGTTAAATTCATCTGGTCCAGTGTGTCATTCAAAGCCATTGTTTCTTTGTTGATTTCTGTTTAGATGATCTGTTCATTGATATAAGTGGGGTGTTAAAGTCCCTTACTATTAGTGCATTATTATTGATTAGTTCCTTTATATTTGTTATTAATTGTTTTATGTATTTGGGTGCTTCCTTGTTGGGTGTATAAATAGTTACAATTGTTAAATCTTCTTGTTGGATCAACCTCTTTATTATATAGTGACCCTCTTTGTCTCTTGTTACAGTTTTTGTTTTAAAATCTGTTTTGTCTGATATAAGAATTGCTACTCCAGGGGCACCTGGGTGGCTCAGTCAGTTAAGTGTCTGCCTTTGGCTCAGGTCATAATCTTGTGGTCCTGGGATAGAGCACTGCATCGGGCTCCCTGCTCAGCAGGGAGTCTGCTTCTCCCTCATCAGACTCATGCTCTCTCTCTCAAATAAATAAATAAAATCTTAAAAAGAATAAGAATTGCTACTCTGGCTTTCTTTTGATATCCACTTGCATGATAAATGTTTCTACATTCCCTTATTTTTAATCTGCAGTTGTCTTCAGGTCTAAAAAGATTCTTTTGTAAGAAGCAGAGATGGGTCTTATTATTTTATCCATTCTGTCACCTTATGTCTTTTGATTGGAGCATTTAGTCCATTTACATTCAAAGTAAATATTGATAGATATGTATTTATTGCCATTTTATTACCTGTTTTATGATTGTTTTCAAAGATTTTCTCTGATCCTTTCTTGTCTTTCATGGTTTGCTTGTTTTCTTTAATGATATATAATATGATATATAATGATATATATTATTAATATATTATATATATACATATATATGTTAATGGGTATTAATATATTGTAATAATATTAATGATATATATTAATGATATATTTAGATTTCTTTCTTTATTATTTGCATATTTATAAGTGGTTTTTGATTTGTGGTTATCCTTAGGTTTGTGTATAACCTCTTCTGCATATAACTGTCTATATTAAGTTGATGGTCATTTAAGTTTGAACCCATTCTTTACTCCTCTCCTCCCCATGTTTTAGGTATATGGTGTAATATTTTATATCCTTTTATTTTGTGAGTTCCTCCACTCAAGGAGTCCCCTTAAATATTTCTTTCAGGGCTGATTTAGTGGTCATGCACTCCTTTAATTTTTGTTTTTATGGGTAATTCTTTATCTCTCCTTCTGTTCTGAATGACAGCCTTGCTGGATAGAGTATTCTTGGCTGCAAATTATTGCCATTTAATACTTTGAATATATCATACCACTCCCTTCTGGCTTGGGAAGTTTCTGCTGAAAAATCCCTGGATGGCCTTTGGGAGTTTCCTTTGTATGTAATTGTCTTCTTTTGTGTTGCTTCTTTTAAATGTTTTTCTTTATCACCATATTTTGACATTTCAATTATAATATATTTTGGTGTGAATCTGTGATTGTTGATTTTGTCGGAGGTTGCCTCCTGGATCTGGAATCTGTTGCCTTCCCCAGATTAGGGAAGTGTTCAGCTATTATCTCTTCAAATACATGTTCTGTCCCCTTTTCTCTCTCTTTTATTCCTGGGACTCCTATAATGTAAAAGTTACTATGCTTGATGGAGTCACTGCATTCCCTAAGTCTATTTTCCTTTTGCGTAATTATTTTTCTCTCTTTTGTTCAGCTTGATGACTTTCCATTACTCTCTTCTGGGTAACTAATTCATTCCTCTGCTTCTTCCAGCCTGCTGTTCATTCTATCAAGCTTGTTTCTTGTTTAATTTATTGAGTCCCTTATTTCCACTATGTTACTCCTTATTTTTATGTTAATGGTCTCACTCATGTCTTCCACTCTTTTCTAAAGTCCAGTGAGTATCTTTATGATCATTACTTTAAATTCTCTATCAGACATATTACTTATATATGCTTCACTTAGATCTCAGGCCATAGCCTTGTCCCTGTTCTTTTACTTGGGACAAATTCCACTGTCTTCTCATTTTGTCTAAGTCTCTGTGCCTGCTTCTCTGTGTTAGGAAATTTAGCAATTTCTCCTGTTCTTGAGGGAATGGCCTTATGAAGAAGAGATCCTGTAATGCCTTGCAGTATAGTGTCCCCTGTTCCCTACGGTCTGGTACTTTAGTGTTTGTCTCCAATGTGTTCTGTGTGTGCTCTGCTGTTCTGTCCTGGCCACTTCATCCTTTAGGCCAGCCACCTGCAGAAGTTCTCTTTGTCTATTGTAGACAATGAAATTCAGAGCCTCTCACTTTACAAGCCAATTGCTATGGGGATTCATTTTTCCCATATGCTTCCCCATGTGTTAGTCTGTCTCTCCCCCCTCTCTGTAATATCATTTCCCTCCCCACCCCAGTGGCCATAATCTGTTTTTTCTCACACCGTGTCTCCATACTTCCCACCTTCTTTGATAGGGCCTCTTCTCAAACTTTAGTTGTGGAGATTGTTCTGCATGTCTTCAGGTCAATTTCTGGGGTATTTATGGTGATTTGATAGTTATCTAGTTTTTTCATGGGATGAAGTGGGCCTAGGGTCCTCCTATTCCATGGCCATCTTCCAGACTCTCCAATTAAGGCTCAATTTGATGGTGGATATAAAATGTGCAACATCATTGATCCCATGTTTCCTGAAAGGCCCAAATGGAATCTCTTGTAAGTATTTTCCTAGAGGAAGTGAAAATAAATTATTTGGAGTTCCTTTGGAAAATAAGAGTAATTTTTTAGAAAATTATTCTTATGCAGAGTTCATATTTCTTAAAATCCTTCTAAATCCAAAGTGGATTTCTGTTCTAACAATACAGATTTTAAAAATTATTGTTATTGGGCGCCTGGGTGGCTCAGTCATTAAGCATCTGCCTTCGGCTCAGGTCATGATCCCAGGGTCCTGGGATCGAGTCCCACATTGGGCTCCATGCTCCACGGGAAGCCTGCTTCTCCCTCTCCCACTCCCCCTGCTTGTGTTCCTACTCTCGCTATGTTTCTCTCTGTCAAATAAATAAATAAAAAATCTTTAAAAAAAAAATTATTGTTATTGGGGGCGCCTGGGTGGCTCAGTTGGTTAAGCGACTGCCTTCGGCTCAGGTCATGATCCTGGAGTCCCAGGATCGAGTCCCGCATCGGGCTCCCTGCTCGGCAGGGAGTCTGCTTCTCCCTCTGACCCTCCCCCCTCTCATGTGCTCTCTCTCATTCTCTCTCTCTCAAATAAATAAATAAAATCTTTAAAAAAAATTATTGTTATTGGTTATTTTTTGAGATATGTCAAGAGTCAAAAGAAAAGTGAATCATGGAGACATATACCTCTTCCTTCTAAGGGTATGACATGGAATTAAACTAAGTTAGAACTCAGGACCAGCATCAGAAATACAGAAGTCAAGATCAATATAAAGTAAAGGCACTAACTAGTAGCAATCAAGATCATGTTATCATATAATGTGTAATTTGTTTCAGCGGTACAGGTCTATGATTCAACAGTCTTACACAATTCACAGAGCTCACCATAGCACATACCCTCCCCAATGTTATGTTAAAAAAAAAAAAAGAAGAAGAAGATAGCAGGAAGGGAAAAATGAAGGGGGGGAATCAGAGGAGGAGACGAACCGTGAGAGACTATGGACTCTGAGAAACAAATTGAGGGGTCTAGATGGGAGGGGGGTAGGAGGATGGGTTAGCCTGGCAATGGGTATTAAAGAGGGCACATACTGAATGGAGTACTGGGTGTTATATGCAAACAATGAATCACGGAACACTACATCAAAAACTAATGATGTAATGTATGGTGATTAACATAATAAAAATTAAAAAAAAGAACAACCATGAAAATTGTGAAAAAGATTAACAAGGAACAACTTGTGCTATCAGATAAATTCAAGTATATTCAGAACTACAGTAATTTTTTAAAACAAAGTGATAACACAAGGATAGACAAACTATGAGAAAGTGATGAAACACAGCCTTATGCATTTGGGCTTTTATTTGTGCATGTATAAATATGGATAAAGATAATATTTCAATGGTTTTGGGGGAAAAAAGATCATGTTATCAGGCCTAAGTATAAAACAGAGAAGCTAGTGACAGGTATGGGAGTTCATGAAGCAAGGATAAGCATACATGACCTAGCTGGGGATGGCAGATTACCAAAACAGAAAAAAATTAGCTGTGCTCTTTATACTTGAACCCTGGCATAACCTGGGTTTAAACATTAAACCCTGATTATTTAATCTTTACTGTTATGGTCCACAGGAGTAGAATTAGAGATGAAGAATAGGGGAGGGTGAGAAGGTGGGTGTTGCCAAACACATCAGGGAAGTTGAGCACATATGATCATTTCACACTTCAGGGAAAATACAGTATGTGATAGAGAGAAGCCTGTTACATTCTGAATGCCTGCAATATCCAGAGCCCACAGAACCAAGCAAATTTTTAACTATAGGTGGAAATGATATGCACAATATAAATTCACTCCTCTGGTTATTGTAGATTGGATCTGAGATGAGCATCTCGCCCAAAGGTGGTCAGTCAGTTTAGGTTAGCCAAAAGTCTGTGAGGTTGCCTAGTGAGTAAACTGTGGCCATACGGTCACCTGGGCCCCAACCAACTGTCTCAGTAAACCAATCAAATTTTCTCTGAAGAAGTCTAAACTTGAAAAATATAGGGAGAAAGCTGGTTAATTGGTGGTGCTGGAAACAAAGGAAGCAAAATTTTTTTGTCAACCACAAAATGGAGCCCTAAAGTAGGGATCAACACATCCTTTGTATCTTGTACGATCTCCCAATTCTAGAATCCTTCCGATCTTCATGAGGTCTGGCTGTGTGAAAGAAAGTCCTCTCTACTTTTGTGATCTTATATACACTTAAAATGAAGTCTTGTGGCTTTAGGCATCTTTTCTCAAGCTTTATTCATTTGTCTACTACCTTTGAACTATAGGCTTCTGAATAGAGGCTATCAGATGTTAATCATTCACCTTGAGGAGTATATTCCTGGTGAGGGATTAATTCCTATATTAATTTATCATGCCTGTGGTGAAGACTAGAATCAACTAGCATCTACATACATAACATATTCTTTAGGATAAAATATTTAAAGTAAATTAAACAATTTAGTAAATAGCAAAGACTGCTCTCTTCCCTAGGAAACTCTTGCTCTGGGCAGGTGAGATCAGAGTTTATCACTTGGGCAGATGACCTCAGAAAAAAGGCTTGAGAGTTAGGTATTAGATTCTAGGCACATTCTGCTCAACAAGGCCTATGATGTCTTTCAGAGGAAAGGTAAATTGACAAATGTCCTTCCTCTCTCCTCTCCGTCCCCCCTCACCCCCTTAGCTGTATTAAAAGTTATATTATGAGATTTCTTTTTATGGACATTCTTCCCTCCCTTCCTCCCATTGTTCCCATAGCATTGACTAGCCACTTTTTAATTTTCATTTTTTATGTAAAAATAATAGATATCATGTCTTGAATGCTTACTAGGTTTGGGGAGCTGGAACTGTGATAAGCGTTTTACTTCTGTTCCAGAAAAGTCTTGAGTTACCTAAAAACAAGAAATTGCCCTGCTTCCATATCTCAGAGGGTTTGGTACTTAAACTAGAGGTACTCCTTGAAAAGACAGTGGAAAAGCCAAAAGACATCGTCTATCTATTTAACTATTATCTGTATTTTTTCTGTTTGGCCATCTAGTTGACACCAAATTCCTCTGCTATTTACTAGGGTGTTAAGGAAGTTCAACCACAACCACAGGATTGGTCATTTGATTGATTGATCCAAAAACTCTATGACTTGGAATCTTACCCAGGCTTATATTCCAGCCCTAATACCCAGCTCTTTGAAAACCTTAAGGCCAATAATTGGTCTCACCAAGTCTCAACAGAATTAGGAAATCCTAATATCTTAAACCTTAACACTTAGGTGTTGAGGCAGAAGACCATTTACTTTGTGCATGGGCACAGGAGGAAGTGACAGAATCAACCCCCATTTTCACATATCCTCCTTGGACAATGATTGCTTTACTTCCTAACTGAAAGTTTGACTTGTGATGGATGATACATTAGTGACCCTTCCTGGACCATTGACATAGCAGCTGTTGGGCTTCTTTGGGAAAAGTTGAGAAGCTGTATAAGGAAGGAAGTCAACAAGGAAATTGTACACCAGACAGCCCAAGTCCCCAACTAAGGCTTTACTCATAATAGTATTTTTGCTTCCCTCTCACCTTCTAGGCTGCCATACGTCTTCTTTGGTTAACTCACTCATGAGGTTACTATGATAAAGCAGGATTTATTTCTTATTGACTCAGCTGCTAATTCTTGGTATAACAAAATATCATTGAAATTTAGTATGTTTTTGCAGTTTTGTTAAGGGAGAAATCAAAACTTTCTTAAAATAATATATGCAATACTTATGATTCCTTCTATTATATTTCTTTATCTTCTAAGGCAGCAGAATCATAATCATGATTTAGGACTTCCTAAAATGCATATGTTATATCACCAGGCTAACCCATCCCCCCCCAACCCGCTCCCCTCTAGAACCCTCAGTTTGATTCTCAGAGTCCATAGTCTCTCATGGTTCATCTCCCCCTCCAATTCCCCACCTTCATTTTTCCCTTCCTGCTATCTCCTCCTCCTCCTCCTCCTTCTTCTTCTTTTCTTTTTCTTTTAACATATAATGTATTATTTGCTTCAGAGGTACAGGTCTGTGATTCATCAGTCTTACACAGTTCACAGCGCTCACCATAGCACATACCCTCCCAATGTCTATTACCCAGCCACCCCACCCCTCCCACACCCCACCACTCCAGCAATGCTCAGTGTGTTTCCTGAGATTAAGAATCCCTCATATCAGTGAGATCATATGATACACGTCTTTCTCTGATTGACTTATTTTGCTCAGCATAATACCCCCCCAGTTCCAACCACATCGTTGCAAATGGCAAGATTTCATTCCTTTTGATGGCTGCATAATATTCCATTGTATATATTATACCACATCTTCTTTATCCATTCATCTGTCGATGGACATCTAGGCTCTTTCCATAGTTTGGCTATTGTGGACATTGCTGCTATAAACATTGGGGTGCACGTACCCCTTCAGATCCCTCCATTTGTATCTTTGGGGTAAATACCCAGTAGTGCAATTGCTGGGTCATAGGGTAGCTCTATTTTCAACTTTTTGAGGAACCTCCAACTGTTTTCCAGAGTGGCTGCACCAGCTTGCCTTCCCACCAACAGTGTAGGAGGGTTCCCCTTTCTCCGCATCCCCGCCAACATCTGTCGTTTCCTGACTTGTTAATTTTAGCCATTCTGACTGGTGTGCGGTGGTAGCTCATTGAGGTTTTGATTTGGATTCCCCTGATGCCAAGCGATGTCGAGCACTTTTTCATGTGTCTGTTGGCCATTTGGATGTCTTCTTTGGAAAAATGTCTGTCTTCTGCCCATTTCTTGATTGGATCATTTGTTCTTTGGGTGTTGAGTTTGATAAGTTCTTTATAGATTTTGGATACTAGCCCCTTATCTGATATGTCATTTGCAAATATCTTCTCCCATTCTGTGGCTGTCTTTTGGTTTTGTTGACTGTTTCTTTTGCTGTGCAAAAGCTTTTTATCTTGATGAAGTCCCAATGGTTCATTTTTGCTTTTGCTTCCCTTGCCTTTGGTGATGTTTCTAGGAAGAAGTTGCCGTGGCTGAGGTCAAAGAGGCTGCTGCCTGTGTTCTCCTTTAGGATTTTGATGGACTCCTGTCTCACATTGAGGTCTTTCAGCCATTTGGAGTCTACTTTTGTGTATGGTGTAAGGAAATGGTCCAGTTTCATTCTTCTGCATGTGGCTATCCAATTTTCCCAACACCATTTGTTGAAGAGACTGCCTTTTTGCCATTGGACATTCTCTCCTGCTTTGTCGAAGATGAGTTGACCATAGAGTTGAGGGTCCATTTCTGGGCTCTCTATTCTGTTCCATTGATCTATGTGTCTGTTTTTGTGCCAGTACCATACTGTCTTGATGATGACAGCTTTGTAATAGAGCTGGAAGTCTGGAATTGTGATGCCGCCAGCTTTGCTTTTCTTTTTCAACATTCCTCTGGCTATTCAGGGTCTTTTCTCGTTCCATACAAATTTTAGGATTATTTGTTCCATTGCTTTGAAAAGAGTTGATGGTATTTTGATCGGGATTGCATTAAATGTGTAGACTGCTCTAGGTAGCATTGACATCTTCACAATATTTGTTCTTGCAATCCATGAGCATAGAACATTTTTCCATTTCTTTGTGTCTTCCTCAATTTCTTTCATGAGTATTTTATAGTTTTCTGAGTACAGATTCTTTGCCTCTTTGGTTAGATTTATTCCTAGGTATCTTATGGTTTTGGGTGCAGTTGTAAATGGGATCGACTCCTTAATTTCTCTTTCTTCTGTCTTGTTGTTGGTGTATAGGAATGCCACTGACTTCTGTGCATTGATTTTCTATCCTGCCACTTTACTGAATTCTTGGATGAGTTCTAGTAGGTTTGGGGTGGAGTCTTTGGGGTTTTCCACATAAAGTATCATATCATCTGCAAAGAGTGAGAGTTTGACTTCTTCTTTGCTGATTCAGATGCCTTTTATTGCTTTTTGTTGTCTGATTGCTGAGGGTAGGACTTCTAATACTATGTTGAATAGCAGTGGTGAGATTGGACATCTCTGCTGTGTTCCTGACCTTAGGGGGAAAGCTCTCAGTTTTTCCCCATTGAGAATGATATTTGTTGTGGGTTTTTCATAGATGGCTTTTATGATATTGAAGTATGTATCCTCTATCCCTATACTCTGAAGAGTTTTGATCAAGAAAGGATGCTGTCCTTTGTCAAATGCTTTTTCTGCATCTATTCAGAGGATCATATGGTTCTTGTTCTTTCTTTTATTAATGTATTGCATCACATTGATTGATTTGTGGATGTTGAACCAACCTTGCAGCCCAGGGATAAATCCCACGTGGTCATGGTGAATAATCCTTTTAATGTACTGTTGGATCCTATTGGCTAGTAGTTTGGTGAGAATTTTTGCATCCATTTTCATCAAGGATATTGGTCTATAATTCTTTTTGATGGGTCTTTGTTTGGTTTTGGGATCAAGGTAATGCTGGTCTCATAAAACGAATTTGGAACTTCTTCCATTTCTAGTTTTTGGAACAGTTTCAGAAGAATAGGTATTAATTCTTCTTTAAATGTTTGGTAGAATTCCCCTGGGAAGCCATCTGGCCCTGGGCTCTTGTTTGTTGGGAGATTTTTGATTATTGCTTCAATTTCCTTAGTGGTTATAGGTCTGTTCAGGTTTTCTATTTCTTCCTGGTCAGTTTTGGTGGTTTATACATCTCTAGGAATTCATCCATTTCTTCCAGGTTATCTAATTTGCGGGCATATAGCTGCTCATAATATGTTCTTATAATTGTTTGTATTTCTTTGGTGTTGGTTGTGATCTCTCCTCTTTCATTCATGATTTTGTTGATTTGGGTCATTTCTCTTTTCTTTTTGATAAGTCTGGCCAGGGGTTTATCAATCTTGTTAATTCTTTCAAAGAACCAGCTCCTAGTTTCGTTGATCTGTTCTACTGTTCTTTTGGTTTCTATTTCATTGATTTCTGCTCTGATCTTTATTATTTCTCTTCTCCTGCTGGGTTTAGTCTTTATTTGCTGTTCTTTCTCCAGCTCCTTTAGGTGTAGGGTTAGGTTGTGTACTTGAGACCTTTCTTGTTTCTTGAGAAAGGCTTGTATTGCTATATACTTTCCTCTTAGGACTGCCTTTGCTGCATCCCAAAGATTTTGAACAGTTGTGTTCCCATGATTCTTTAGTCTTTCAAAGTTAATTTTTAAAATTTTCTTTTTTTTCTTTTTTTTTTGAATTTTTCTTTTTCCCTTTTTCAACCAACATCTTATCAATCCCTTTTTTTAAAAAATCTTTTTTATTTTTCATTTTTAGAGTCATATTCTATCCCTTCATAGTAGTTAACCTTATTTTGGTATATATATATATATATATATATATATATATAAGTTGTTCTCTCTTTAAAATTTTGGGATGCAGTTTCTTTTAACAGACCAAAATATACCCTAAATCTCCAGTGTATGGCTTTGTTCTAGTCTCCTGCCTGATCACATTCTCTCCCTTTTTTTTTTAAAATCCTCTTATTTCTTTTTTCAACCAGCTTCTTATCTTATCAATACCTTTTTAAAATCTTTTATAATTTTCATCTTACAGTCATATGAGCTATATGACTTTGAAAGTCACTTCATTTCTTGTGGCGTTTTTCTTTTGCTCCTTTAGAAACCCCCCCCTACTCTTTACCCTGCTCCTTGCCCTTGGAGGCCTACCTCTAATACCTGCATTCATGAGTTTCCATGCCTTCTGACTTTCAGTTGGATTTGACCAATGGGGAGAATCAAGAAGAGATAAAAGTAAGAGAAATGAATGAGGTTGGTTATCTCCTTGTAAGGTCGTTAAGGGCTGGCTGATTGCCTTGCCAGGATGTCATTGTTTCTGTAAAGGCAGTCTCTTTAAGAGTCTCTTTCTCCAGGTTCTAGTAACCATTATGTACTAGGTGTATGCTCTATCCCTTGTGATTCCAATTACACCTGTCCATTCTTTTCAAATAGTCCTATTACTAAGCTCTTATCAAATTCTTCTTTCCCTTCAACCACAGGGAAGCTTCTCCTCCCAACTTCCCTATTACTAGTAACTGATTGTATATTCAGGTACCTGGGCTCCAGGACTTACATTAACTATCGCTACAAATAACACTACTTTCAACATGTAATCTGTTGCCAGATACTTCCTCTGTACACTTGTCTGCAATAGCCATTCATTCATTTAATACTCTTATTCAGTATTCATTGGTTAAGTATTTACTGAACACTTACTATTAGCCAGAGACAATTCTAAGAGCTAGGGAAATAGTACTAAGCAAGAAAAGCCATTCTTAGAATTTATATTCAAATGCAAATAGATAATAAATATTGCCATATTTAATTGAATCTAAGAGGCCAATAACTATTAAATACATCATTATTTTATGTATTACCACAAAAATGTTACTAATTAAAATAAGACACTATCAATTATGAGACATTTTGATTTCAGAGATGTTAAAATGTGCTAAAATACGAATTTTTGCATCTTTAGGTCAAGTGCTAAGGAGAAAAAATAAGTAGAGAAAAGGGATAAGGAGAGCTGGGGATGAGGGATATAATTTTAAATAGGGTTTTCAAAAAGGTCCCATTGCAGAGATGATATCTTCAAGGGAAGTTAGCCTTGCAGACATCTGAGGGAAGAGCAGATTAACAAAGAGAATGGTATGTACAAAAGCCCTGAAGCAGGAGTATATCTATTCATGCTTCAAGGTACAGTGAAGTGGCCAGTATGACTGGAGGGGGAGTAAGCTAGAAGAAGAGTAGTAGGAGATGAGGTCAGGAGGAATAGAAGGCCAGATTATGTAAGATCCTATAGGCTATTGTAGAACCTTTGTTTTTACTAGTGTGACACAATACAATTGGAGGTTTTTGCACAGAGAAATTAAATAATCTGACTTATGTTTTTTAAAAAAAAATGACTCTGGTTACTAAATGGAGTAAGGCCTGGAGAGGATGACACTAGAAGCCAGTTAGGGAGCAATGGGAAATTGTAGGAATGTGGTGCTGGTGGCTTGGATCTGGATGCCTTCAATGAAGTTAGTTAAGAAATGAGAGACTTTCAGCAAGTATTAAAGTTGGAGCTTTAGGATTTGCTGATGACTGAGATGTGAGATTGAGAATAAAGAGTCAATGATGACACCTCTGTTTTTGATCAGGGACTTTGGAAAAGTGAAGTTGCTGTTTCCTAAGATGAGGTAGTTTGTGAGAGAAGCATGTTTGATGGGGGAAGAGGTTAGGTTTGGCTATCTTGGATTTGAAATTCCTATCAGGTATCCCAGTGGTTGTTTTCTGACACTGTTCACTCCCCACTGCCTCTGCCAGACTGACACATTTCCTGCTCAGATTCTTAAAACTGGTCTCCTTCTCTCTAGACTTTGCATGTCCTGATTCATTCAACAAATTATTTTTTCTCTTTTTAAGATTAAGGTGATTAACATGTTTATTATTTTTTATTTTAATTCCAGTATAATTAGCATACACTGTTACATTAGTTTCAGGTGTACACTACAGTGATTCAACAATTCCATACATTACTCAGTGCACTCCTTAATCCTCTTCACGTATTTCACTGATTCCCCACCACCCACCTCCTCTCTGGTAACCAAAGCACTCTATAGTTAAAGTGTGTTTTTTGGTTTGTCTCTCTTTTTTTTTTCTTTGCTCATTTGTTTCTTAAATTCCACATATGAGTGAAATCATATGGTATTTGTCTTTCTCTGGCTGACTTATTTTGCTTAGCATTATATGTTCTAGCTCCATCCATGATGTTGCAAATGGCAAGATTTCATTCTTTTCTATGGCTGAATAATATTCCATTGTATATGTTTACCACAAGGGTGATTAACATCTTTACTCAAAAACTTTTGATGTCTCCCCCCATTGCTTATTAAAGTTAATTGACTCTCCTTGGCTTGGCCATTGATGGGTCTAAACTACTATGAGTGCTGGCAAATATATACAGATATGTATATATCTGTATATACATATAACACCATAACAATTAAAATGTTAATCATTTCTATCATCCCTCAAGTTCTATCTTGTGCTCAATTCCCATCTCCCATCCCCAACCCCTGAAAATTACTGATCTGATTTTGTCCCTAAATTTTAGCTTTTTCCAGGATGTTGTTGTATACATGGAATCACAGAGTATATAGCTTTTGTGTCTGGAATGTCTCACTTAGCATGAGGCCTTTGAGATCCATCCATTTTGTTACATGTAAGTAGGAGTTTATTCTATTTTATTGCTGAGTTGTAGGGGTGTTCCATAATTTATTGATCAATTCACCAGTTGAAGAATATTTGGGCTTTTCCAGATTTTTGTAATTATGAATAAAACCACTATAGTGGATTGAATAGTGGCCTTCCAAAAGACATGTCCACCTAGTACCTCCGAATGTGACCTTATTTAGAATAAAGGCCTATGCAGATGCACTTAAGGTAAGGATACTGAAATAAAATCATCTTGGATTAGGGTGGGCCCTAAGTCCAATAATGAGTGTCCTTATAAAAGATGGAATAGGAGAAGACACTCCAGAACACAGAGGGGAGGTGGCCAGGTAAAGACAGATGCAGAGATCAGAGTGATGTATCTACAATTCAAGGAGTGCCAAGGTTTGCAGACAGCCACCAGAAGGTGGAGAGAGAGATGCAATGGATTCTTCCTCTGATTCTCCAGGAGGAATCAGCTGTATCAACACCTTGATTTTAGCCTCCTGGCATCCACAATCATGAGAGAATAAATTTCTGTCATTTTCAGCCATCAAGTTTGGGATAATTTCTTGTCAAAGGAGTCTCTTATGATCCTTTGTATTTGTGTGGTATCAGTTGTAATGTCTCTTATTTATAATTTAATTTAGACACTAACTTTTTTCTCTGGGTAAGTCTAGTTAATGGCTTTTGTATTTTGTTTACCTTTGCAAAAAACTGGCTCATAGTTCCATTGATCTTTTCCATTATGTTTATAGTCTCTATTTAATTTATTTCTGCTCTGTTTTTGTTATTTCCTTTCTTTTACTAGCCTTGATCTTAGTTTGTTCTTCTTTCCCCAGTTCCTTGAAGTGTAAAATTAGACTGTTTATTTTGAGATTTTTCTTTTTTCTTAATGTAGGTGTTTATTGCTCACAACTTTCCCCTTAGGACTGTTTTTTCTGCATCTCATAAGTTTTGGCATGTTGCACTTGCATTTTCTTTTGTCTCGAGATATTTTTTTATTTCTTTTTTTATTCTTCTTTGACTCATTGCTGGCTCAGAACATGTTGTTTAATCTCTATATATTTGTAGATTTTGCAGTTTCCTTATACTTGATTTCTATTCTTATACCATTGTGGTCAGAAAACATGCTTCATGTGATTTCAATCTTCTTAAATTTATTAAGATGCTAGATGTATTAAACTGTGCATTCTATTAATAATAGGTATGGTACCAGGCACCATGTGTCACTGGGGTAGGACCTATATTTTAATACTGTTCCTAACATTTCATTTTACTAGCAAGAACTCTCTTATTTCACTCTATTCTTTGTAATTCTAAACACTAGCATATATATAGTTGAGTCTCTTTATAGTGTCAGACAATATATGCCTTTTAATTTGGGTGTTTAGAACATTTATGTATAAGAAAATTATTGATACATTTGCATTTAAGTTAAACACCTTGCTATTTTTTTCTGTTTATTCCACCTATTATTTTTTATCTTACTCTCCAATTCTTCTTGAGTAATGGAATGTTTTTATGATTTCATTTTATCTCTAATATTAGCTTAGTAGTTATTTCTCTATGCTTTAAATTTTTAGTGCTTAGTCCAACATTTACAATACACATCTTTAACTTAACTATCTACATTCAAATTATATTTCACCATTTTGTGTATCATTTCAGAAACTTACAACAGAATGCTCCACAATCCTTACCCTCATCCTTTTTGCCATTGTGGGCATACATCCTACTCTACATATATATATATATATATATATATATATATATATATATATATACCTTCCATAATATGTTCTTGCTCTGTTTGCTTTAGAAAGTCAATTTCCTTTATAACAAATAAAAAAGAATATCTTTCATATTTATCCTAATTTTCACTGTACCTGGCACCTTTGATTTATTTGTATAGATCTAAATTTCCACCTAATATTATGTTCCTTCTTCCTGAAGAAATTATTTTTAACATCTCTTAGGAGTACTGATCTAACAATGAATTCATTCTCTTTTTGTCTAAAACATTTTTTATTTTTATCTTTATATTTTTACTTGGTATAGAATTCTGAGATGACAGTTCTTTTTCTTTTCTTTCAGTACTCTAAAGATGTTCTTCCATTGTTTTCTTGCTTGAATAATTTCTGAAGTTGACTCTAATTCTTATATGTTTAATTTAATTTTATTATAGTAAGAACACTTAATACGAGATTTGTTTCATCATATGTAATGTTTCTTTATTTCCTGTGGCTTTAAGATTTTCTTTTTATCTTTGTCAAAAGTTTGAATATGATGGATCTAGGTATGTTTAATGGATTATTATTTAAAATTAAATCTGCTTAGGATTCCCAGAGTTTCTTGTAATTAATTTTAGAAATTCTTAGCCATTAGATCTCAAATAGTTTTTTTTATTTTAAGATTTTTATAAATTTTATTTATTTATTTGAGAGAGAGAGAGAGCATGCACACATGGGGAAAGGGGTAGAGGGAGAGGGAGAGAGAATCTGAAGCAGACTCTGCACTGAGCTGGAGCCCCACACCAGGCTTGATCTCAGGACCCTGAGATCCTGACCTGAGCCAAGACCAAGAGTTGGTTGCTTAACCAACTGAGCCACCCAGATGCCCCTTAAAGAGTTATTTTTAATACTCAATTTCTCTCTCTTCTCCTTCTGGCAATTCAATTACCTGTATGTAAAACTACTGCTACTGTCTCACTGTTCAGTGATAACCAGGAGTGTGTGTGTGTGTGTGTGAAGTTTCCCTGCTCCTTCCCCCAATGGGTTAAAGCCTTTGCCTTCTATGTGTCCTGGAAGGCAGGAAATAGTTTATGCTTGTCTTCCAGGGGCAGGGATCATGACTTGAATACTTGCATCACCTAGCAGGGCTATTTCCACTCTCCTGCCCTAACTCCATCTTTAATTTGAGCATCTAGTTAAGCCCCATAAAAACCAGCTTTTGAGTGTGTACTTGCAAACTCCTCCTGAGTCTTTTGGGCTCCCAGTTATTTTAAACTTTCATGCTAGCCCATAGTTGGCCTTTAGAAATCCATTAAAATCTTACCTGAAGTTTTCTTACCAACATTATGACAGGTGCTTCTTCCTCCCATATTCTATAAGCAGTGACACAGTTCATGTGTCCTGTCTCTTCCTGAAGGAGCCTATCACTCTTTGAAATTCAGTCCAGGTCTTACTGTCTTGCAATAAGTTATAATTTTGTAGATTGCTTGTTTTTCCCTTCTTGTTTGTGTGGAAGCACCATTCTCTGTCTGCTTTCTCCATCCAGAGTAAAAGTGACATTTTTGTCCATTGCACTGATCTGGATATCCTGATGTCTGGTAATCAAAGATAATAGTATGTCATTCTTGACCTCAGTCCTCAGGGTATTTCTCTCTCTCTCTTTCTGATATTAAAACTTAGGAAAGCATTGCCAGGAGGATATCCATATTTTTCATCCTGGGAAAGTTCTTAAAATAGGTCAGGCCTGTGTTGCCTTCTAATGCCCTACTTAAAATAACTGTGTGTGAACTGAGAAAATTGCCTCAATATATTTATTTTCATCAAATTAGAATGGGTTGATGCCAGGGTTGGAGACCCTTTGACTTCAATTGGTCTCTCAAATTTCTTGACTTTATAATTCCTTGTTATATACAGCAGTACTTTATTTAGTACAGTCTGATTGAAAAGATGGACTTGCCATTTTAAGGGAAGTATAAGCTTGAATATAAAATGCTGATTTGGATCAATGTATTTCTATAATAGCTTTATAACAATTTTTAATATGAAAATATCACAATGTTTTGTTTTGAATAAATATCAGTTGAATAAATAAGAAGACATTTATGGCTTATACAGTGATCTTTTATGGTGTCTAAAAGTCCCAAATTCTCTGTTTCATTCTGCAGCTTGCATCTTAGCCTTGAAATTTACTACTTTAAAATGCATTTCTTTTAAGATTATATAAGTTGTTGAGTTATTGATTGCTTTATTTCTAGATCCCAAGATCAGACAATGCCTCCATATATAAAAGAAATAACAGAATTTTAGTATATGTGTTGCCAAAGTGAGCACTACAGAATTTTAAAAATAGCTACAAAAGGGACACCTGGGTGGCTCAGTCAGTTAAGCATCTGCCTTTGGCTCAGGTTATGATCCCAGGGTCCTGAGATCAAGCTCCACATCTAGTTCCTTGCTCAGTGGGGAGTCTGCTTCTCCCTCTCCCTCTGCCCCTCCACTGTACTTGTGTGTGCTCTCTCTCTCTCAAGTAAATAAATGAAATCTTTAAAAAATAGCTACAAAAAACTCAGAGTATAGATGACATATCACCCAAAGTAACTATGATTCAATTAGCAACATCTAGATATTTTATGAAAACCCACCCATGATTTAAAATATACAGTAAGAGTGTACCTGCCTAGACCTGACATCATACCATATTTTCCAACTTTAGTCTTCAATCACCTTCTTTAACCTCAAATCTAAATACTGAGATTTCAGATGGCCCTTTTGTGGAGTGGTTTGGGAGATCTAAGTGTTTGTGGCCTGATTTAGCCCAAGCATTCTTTCATTTGACAGACACTGGGAAGATATTGTTACATGAAGTTAGACTAAAATTTTAACTCTGACTCCTCAAATATACAGTGGGTGTGTGTGTGTGTGTGTGTGTGTGTGTGTGCTGGTAGGAGGGTGTGGGGGAGAAGGAATAACCTCTCTGAGGATTAAATGAGATTATGTGTGAGAAGAACCAAGCTTAAGACATTGCCATTTTATGACTCAATGTTGTTTTTCTTTCCTTTTATGTGTCTTTTAATATAGGGGTCATAGTGGTCTATTAGAATAAGTGTAGTTCTAGAGCTGGACAGAGGCTTCACTCTCAGGCCTATTACTGAGCAATACTTTGTGTTATTAGGAAGCTACATAACTTGCCTGAACTGCTGTTTTCCCATTTGTTAATGGGGGAGAGGGTGATATCTCTTCGAGTAGCATGGAGATTAAATGACATAAACTCTTGGCATAGCACTGGCACCTGAAAGAATTCAATGACTGTTAAAAAAAATATCCTGCTTTTACATTTTCTTCTAATCTTTCTTTTTCCCTTTTCTTAATTTTTTTTATACAATTCATTCCCTGTCAGTTTGGACTTTTTTTCCTCTAGTGTCTGCTGTGCATCAGTTATCCCAATGGTGACTCTGTGCAGAACTATTACTTGTCATAATTGGTACAATGTATAGAATACTCACTAGATACCCAGAAATATTTTAAGCACTTTATAGACATTATTTCATTTCAAACTTAGTCTTCCTGAAAGGAAAAGCTAACTTGTAATAAAAGAAATCAGAACCATGGTTGCCTCTGAAGTGGGGCAGTCAGGGCTTGATGGGAAGGAAACTAAAGGAAGTTTCTGAGGTAATGAAAATGGGCTCTATCTTGATAGAAGTCCAAAAGCATTTGAAAAACTCACTACTGTCCAAAGAAAACATGGGTATTTCATAAAAAGGCAAATTATATACTTCAGTGAAAAATTGAGAGAAAAAAATTAATCTTTTAAAAAACATCTTATGGCATAGAAAAAAAATTAAAACTATTCTCAGGTGAGAAAACCATGGACTTGATTTACTGGTGGCAGTACCCAAATCAAATCCAGGTATGTTCAAGCACACAGCCCGGCCACCTCACCATCACTCTATGCTGCTTCTGGTGAGGCAGGTGCATATCCTGACCCGTGGTTTGTGAATTAAGTTATTTGAGCTTTCATATCTGTATCATACAGATTGAAGCAGAGAAATACATTTTCAAATGCCCTGATTTCTGATGGGGGGTGGAAAATCCATATTTTGGATAGAACTGTAGAAAGAAAACCTATCTATTCCAAAATATTTAGCTAGGATGATGTCACCCAGGATATATCTAGTGGACTCAGTTCCTCTTCCTTGTCAGCATGTGTTTCCAAGAACTTTGGGAGGTTTGAAGTGCACTATTTCAGCGATGGTAACCTCATGCAGCATATTCACATGGTAGCTCCATAAGTCCTGTGGTATGAAAACTGCTTCCAACGTCTGCTGTGCGGTGAACCAGCAAGGAATCAGCAGTATCTCTAAGATAGGGTTTTAGAATCAAGTAAACCTGTTATCTCACCCTCTGTTACAAAGCATATGTTTAAATTTCCAAATCAAAAATGTCAGCATAAGTCCCTTGCTATTTTGGTGATTATAAAACAAAGCTATCTGCAGTGCCTTTGGAGGGCTTGGGTCACTTCAGGGTTATTTCTTCCTTAAATGAGGCAGCAACTTTTAAATTTACAATAATAACCTTTCATGATATTTCTCCTCCCAACTTCCCAACATAATGGCCATAAATATACAGAAAGCTGAATCTGCAATGTAAATGTAGCAGAAGGACAATTGATTGAATCAAAGGGACATTCTCCCTGTGTCATGATGAATATAAACTGAAAACTGCCTTATTGTGCTGTAACCTATGTGGTCCACCCTCTGAAACCCAATATTAATGCAAAGCACTTTATGTGCTCATTTAATCTTCACAGCAACCCTATGAGAAATCCGCTATTAATATGCCCATTCATAAATTAAAATGTGTTAGCTAGGTTAATTGATTTGCCCAAGGACACACATCACACAACTGTAGAGGGGAGAGCCCAGATTCAGGCCTCTTTAGCTGCCCTCCATTCCCAGCTACCAAATATTCTCTCCTCTCCCCCACCAAATTAGAAAAACATGTTATCTAGTCTCCTGTCTCTACTGTGATGTTTCTGGGAATGCAATGGCTCTGGTCAACTAATTAGAGCCAGTCATTTTTTCCTGTCCCTTTGAGCACACTCTCATCCCAAACATCCCTTCAAACTCAGAGTCTCAGGCATTGCAGACAGAAGAAAGGGCATTAAAATTTGGGTCTAAGGCAGGAAGAATATTAGCAATATTGGATGACATGTCATGTGATGTATAAGATAAATAGACTGATCAGAAAATTGTAAGTAAAGCCCTAGTTTCAATCAAAATTATAGAACCCACTACTGTGCGCATTGAGTAGAGCACCCGAGCATCACACATGGACCTGGGAAATAAACAAAAATTTGCCCTTTGTATCTGGATCTGAGAGAGAAATTCTACAAGCCTGCTAAATGCTGGCCTTGACAGAGCTCTGCCCACTTAAAGATCACACTTGATCTTAGCCCAAAGGCCAAGAAACGATCCACTTAAAGATCACTAAGGAAATAGTAGAAAAGACAAGGCAAGAGTCACAGGGCCCAGGAATAGATGCAACAGCACAGGGTAAGAAACTGTTTCCCAGAGACTTCAACAAATCTTTGAAAATAGTTATTTACAAGAACCAGAAGACCTCTACTAAACTATAAGCACTATATAAGCAGGAACACCCTGTTTTTTCCTTAGGAATTCCCAGCACCAACAACAGTGTTTGACAAATAGAAGGAACTCCGAAAATGCTTGTTGAATGTCTGTTGAACAAAACGTTGAGAAAAAAAATCAAAGGCTTATGACCAAAGAATTTCCCAAATATCTAGTTCAAATGTAATCACAAGCACACAATATATCAAATTATATGGCATTCGTATATTATTCCTGGGAAAACCACTAAAAGAGATATGCTGCTGTCCAGCAATGACTCTAAGATAATTCATGCTAGCTGCTTCAATAAACACTTCCTAAGTCTCAGTGGCATAGCCAAATGTCTATTTCTCATATATGTTATAGGCTGATGTGGGCAGAAGGATCTTCTGTGTTGCTCTTTTCTGATTGGTAACCCAGGGATCCAAGCTCCTTTCATCTCAGAGTCTTTTTTTTTTTTAATTTGAGCACTGATTTTATTATACTAAGGAGTCGTTACATTTTGCTTGATAGTGGTATTGTGGATATATTTTAATAGAGAGTATTTATCTCTTAGAGATCCATATTGAAACTTTTTTATTAAAATATAATGTGTTATTTGTTTCAGGGGTAAAAGTCTGTGATTCATCAGTCTTACACAGTTCACAGTGCTCACCATAGTACATACCCTCCCCAACGTCCATCACCCAGTCACCCCATCCCTCGCACCCCCCTCCACTCCAGCAACCCTCAGTTTGTTTCCTGAGATTAAGAGTCTTTTATGGTTTGTCTCGGTCTCTGGTTTCCTCTTGTTTCATTTTTCCCTCCCTTCCCCTATGCTTCTCAGTCTTGTTTCTCAAATTCCTCATATCAGTGAGATCATATGATACTTGTCTTTCTCTGATTGACTTATTTCACTTAGCATAATACCCTCTAGTTCTATCCATGTCGTTGCAAACGGTAAGATTTCATTTTTTTGATGGCTATATAATATTCCATTGTGTCTGTCTATCTATCTATCTATCTATCTATCTATCTATCTATCTATCTATCATCTATCACATTTTCTTTATCCATTCATCTGTCGATGGACATCTAGGCTCTTTCCATTGTTTCGCTATTGTGGACATTGCTGCTATAAACATTGGGATGCATATACCCCTTTGGATCACTACATTTGTGTCTTTGGGGTAAATATCCAGTAGTGCAATTGCTGAGTCAGAGCGTAACTATATTTTTAACTTTTTGAGGAACCTCCATACTGTTTCCCAGAGTGGCTGCACAAGCTGGCATTCCCACCAACAATGTAAGAGGTTTCTCTTTTCTCCACATTCTCGCCAACATCTGTCATTTCCTGACTTGTTAATTTGAGCCATTCTGACTGGTGTGAGGTGGTATCTCATTGAGGTTTTGATTTGGATTCCCCTGATGCCGAGCAATGTTGAGCACTTTTTCATGTGTCTGTTGGCCATTTGGATGTCTTCGTTGCAGAAATGTCTGTTCATGCCTTCTGCCCCTTTCTTGATTGGATTCTTTGTTCTTTGGGTGGTGAGTTTGATAAGTTCTTTATAGATTCTGGATACTAACCATTTATCTGATACGTCATTTGCAAATATCTTCTCCCATTCTGTTGGTTGTCTTTTGGTTTTGTTGACTGTTTCTTTTGCTGTGCAAAAGCTTTTTATCTTGATGAAGTCCCAATAGTTCATTTTTGCCCTTGCTTCCCTTGTCGTTGGTGATCTTTTAGGAAGAATTTGCTGTGGCTGAGGTCAAAGAGGTTGCTGCCTGTGTTCTCCTTTAGGATTTTGATGGATTCCTGTCTCACATTTAGGTTTTCATCTGTTTTGAGTCTATTTTTGTGTGTGGTGTAAGGAAATGGTCCAGTTTCATTCTTCTGCATGTGGCTGTCCAATTTTCCCAACACCATTTGTTGAAGAGACTGCCTTTTTGCCATTGGACATTCTTTCCTGCTTTGTCAAAGAGTAGTTGACCATAGAGTTGAGGGTCCATTTCTGGGCTCTCTATTCTGTTTCATTGATCTATGTGTCTGTTTTTGTGCCAGTACCATACTGTCTTGATGATGACAGCTTTGTAATAGAGCTTGAGGTTGGAATTGTGATGCTGCCAGCTTTGCTTTTCTTTTTCAACATTCCTCTGGCTATTCAGGGTCTTTTCTGGTTCCATACAAATTTTAGGATTATTTGTTCTATTTCTTTGAAAAGAGTTGATCATGTTTTCATTGGGATTGCATTACATGTGTAGATTGCTCTAGGTAGCATAGACATTTTCACAATATTTTTTCTTCCAATCCATGAGCATAGAATGTTTTTCCATTTCTTTGTGTCTTCCTCAATTTCTTTCATGAGTATTCTATAGTTTTCTGAGTACAGATTCTTTGCTTCTTTGGTTAGATTTATTCCTAAGTATCTTATAGTTTTGGGTGCAGTTGTAAATGGAATCAACTCCTTAATTTCTCTTTCTTCTGTCTTGTTGTTAGTGTATAGAAATGCCACTGATTTCTGTGCATTGATTTTATATCCTGCCACTTTACTGAATTCTTGGATGACTTCTAGCAGTTTTGGGGTGGAGTCTTTTGGATTTTGTACATAAAGTATCATATCATCTGCAAAGAGTGAGAGTTTGAATTCTTCTTTCCTGATTCAGATGCCTTTTATTGCTTTTTGTTGTCTGATTGCTGAGGGTAGGACTTCTAGTACTATGTTGAAGAGCAGTGGTGATAGTGGACATCCCTGCTGTGTTCCTGACCTTAAGGGGAAAGCTCTCAGTTTTTCCCCATTGAGAATGATATTGGCTCTGGGTTTTTCATAGATACCTTTTATGATATTGAGGTATGTGCCCTCTATCCTTACACTCTAAAGAGTTTTTTTTTTTAATTTTTTTGTCCTCTTTCATTCATGACTCTAATTATTTGGGTCCTTTCTCTTTTTATGTTAATCACCATACATTACATCATTAGTTTTTGATGTAGTGTTCCATGATTCATTGTTTGTGCATAACACCCAGTGCTCCATGCAGAACGTGCCCTCTTTAATACCCATCGCCAGGCTAACCCATCCCCCCACCCCCTCCCCTCTAGAACCCTCAGTTTGTTTTTCAGAGTCCATCGTCTCTCATGGTTCATCTCCCCCTTCGATTTCCCCCCCTTCATTCTTCCCCTCCTCTTATCTTCTTTTTTTTTTTTTCTTAACGTATATTGCATTATTTGTTTCAGAGGTACAGGTCTGTGATTCAACAGTCTTGCACAATTCACAGCGCTCACCATAGCACATACCCTCTCCAGTGTCTATCACCAGCTACCCCATCCCTCCCACCCCACCCCGCACTCCAGCAACACTCAGTTTGTTTCCTGAGATTAAGAATTTCTCATATCAGTGAGGTCATATGATACATGTCTTTCTCTGATTGACTTATTTCACTCAGCATAACACCCTCCAGTTCCATCCACGTCATTGCAAATGGCAAGATCTCATTCCTTTTGATGGCTGCATAATATTCCATTGTATATCTATACCACATCTTCTTTATCCATTCATCTGTCGATGGACATCTTGGCTCTTTCCACAGTTTGGCTATTGTGGACATAGCTGCTATAAACATCAGGGTGCACATACCCCTTCAGATCCCTACATTTGTACCTTTGGGGTAAATACCCAGTAGTGCAATTGCTGCATTGTATGGTAGCTCTATTTTCAACTTTTTGAGGAACCTCCATACTGTTTTCCAGAGTGGTTGCACCAGCTTGCATTCCCACCAACAGCCTACAGTCTGAAGATTTTTAATCAAGAAAGGATGCTGTCCTTTGTCAAATGCTTTTTCTGCATCTATTGAGAGGATCATATGGTTCTTGTTCTTTCTTTGATTAATGTATTGTATCACATTGATTGATTTGTGGATATTGAACCAATCTTGCAGCCTGGGGATAAATCCCACTTGGTCATGGTGAGTAATCCTTTTAATGCTGTTGGATCCTATTGGCTAGTATTTTGGTGAGGATTTTTCCACCCATGTTCTTCACGGATATTGGTCTGTAGTTCTCCTTTTTGATGGGGTCTTTGTTTGGTTTTGGGATCAAGGTAATGGTGGCCTCATAAAATGAGTTTGGAAGTTTTCTTTCCATTTCTATTTTTTTGGAACAGTTTCAGAAGAATAGGTATTAATTCTTCTTTAAATGTTGGGTAGAATTCCCCTGGGAAGCCATCTGGCCCTGGGCTTTTGTTTGTTGGGAGATTTTTGGTTACTGCTTCAATTTCCTCAGTGGTTATAGGTCTGTTCAAGTTTTCTATTTCTTCCTGGTCAGTTTTGATAGTTTATACATCTCTAGGAAAGCATCCATTTCTTCGAGGGTATCTAATTTGCAGGCATATAGCTGCTCATAATATGTTCTTATAATTGTTTGTATTTCTTTGGTGTTGGTTGTGATCTCTCCTCTTTCATTCATGACTCTATTTGGGTCCTTTCTCTTTTCTCTTTGATAAGTCTGGCCAGGGGTTTATCAATCTTATTAACTCTTTCAAAGAACCAGCTCCTAGTTTCATTGATCTGTTCTACTCTTCTTTTGGTTTCTATTTCATTGATTTCTGCTCTGATCTTTATTATTTCTCTTCTCCTGCTGGGTTTAGTCTTTATTTGCTGTTCTTTCTCCAGCTCCTTTAGGTGTAGGGTTAGGTTGTGTACTTGAGACCTTTCTTGCTTCTTGAGAAAGGCTTGTATTGCTATATACTTTCCTCTTAGGACTGCCTTTGCTGCATCCCAAAGATTTTGAACAGTTGTGTTTTCATTTTCATTGGTTTCCATGAATTTTTAAAAATTTTTCTTTAATTTTCTGGTTTACCCATTCATTCTTTAATAGGATGCTCTTTAGCCTCCATGTATTTGAGTTCTTTCCAACTTTCCTCTTGTGATTGCATTCTAGTTTCAAAGCATTGTGTTCCAAAAATATGCAGGGAATGACCCCAATCTTTTGGTACTGGTTGAGACCTGACTTGTGACCCAGGATGTGATCTGTTCTGGAGAATGTTCCATGTACACTCAAGAAGAATGTGTATTCTGTTGCTTTGGGATGGAATATTCTGAATATATCTGTGAAGTCCTTCTGGTCCAGTGTGTCATTTAAAGTCTTTATTTCCTTGTTGATCTTTTGCTTAGATGATCTGTCCATTTCAGTGAGGGGGGTGTTAAAATCTCCTACTATTATTATATTATTGTTGATGTGTTTCTTTGATTTTGTTATTAATTGGCAGCTCCCCTGTTAGGAGCATAGATATTTACAATTTTTCTATCTTCTTGTTGAATAGACCCTTAAAGTAGGATGTAGTGTCCTTCCTCATCTCTTATTATAGTCCTTGGTTTAAGATCTAATTTGTCTACTATAAGGATTGCCACCCCAGCTTTCTTTTGATGTCCATTAGCATGATAAATGGTTTTCCACCCCCTCACTTTAAACCTGGAGGTGTCTTTGGGTCTAAACTGAGTATCTTGCAGACAGCATATCAATGGGTCTTGTTTTTTATCCAATCTGATACCCTGTGTCTTTTGATTGGGACCCATTTACATTCAGGGTAACTATTGAAAGATATGAATTTAGTGCCATTGTATTGCTTGTAAGGTGACTGTTACTGTATATTGTCTCTATTCCTTTTTGGTCTATGTTACTTTTAGGCTCTCTCTTTGCTTTGAGGACCCCTTTCAATATTTCTTATTGGGCTGGTTTGGTGTTTGCAAATTCTTTTAGTTTTTTTTTGTCTTGGAAGCTTTTTATCTCTCCTTCTGTTTAATGACAACTTAGCTGGATAGAGTATTCTTGGCTGCATATTTTTTTCATTTAGTGCTCTGAATATATCAGGCCAGTCCTTTCTAGCCTGCCAGGTCTCTGTGGATATGTGTTTTGCCAATCTAATGTTTCTACCATTGTAGGTTACACATCTCTTGTCCTGAGCTGCTTTCAGGATTTTCTCTTTGTCTCTGAGACTTGTGAGTTTTACTATTAGATGTCGGGGTGTTGACCTATTTTTATTGATTTTCAGGGGGTTTTCTGTGCATCGTGGATTTTGATGCCTGTTTCCTTCCCCAAATTAGGGAAGTTCTCTGCTATAATTTGCTCCAATATACCTTCTGCCCCTCTCTCTCTTTCTTCTTCTTTTGGGATCCCAGTTATTCTAATGTTGTTTCACTTTATGGTATGACTTATCTCTTGAATTCTGCCCTTGTGATGCAGTAATTGTTTATCTCTCTTTTTCTCAGCTTCTTTATTTTCCATCATTTGGTCTTCTATATCACTGATTCTCTCTTCTGCCTCATTTATCCTAGCAGTTAGAGCCTCCATTTTTTATTGCACCTCATTAATAGATTTTTGATTTTGACTTGGTTAGATTTTAGTTCTTTTATTTCTCCAGAAAGGGATTCTCTAATATTGTCTATGCTTTTTTCAAGCCCAGCTAGTATCTTTATAGTCATCGTTCTGAACTCTAGTTCCGACATCTTACTAATGTCTATATTGATTAGGTCCCTGGCAGTTGGTACTGCCTCTTGTTCTTTTTTCTGTGGTGATTTTTTCCATATTGTCATTTTGTCCAGAGGGGAATAGATGAATGAAAGAACAAAATGCTAAAAGGGTAACAATGACCACAGAAAAATATACACTAAACAAATCAGAAGAGACCTTCCAGAAAGTGGTCGCTTTTCTGTTCATAGAATTGCTGCTATTCTTTTCTTTGATCTCCTGTTGAGTTTGTAGATGTTCTGAATGGTTTGATAACTATCTGTCTGAATTCCTGGGACCAGACAAAATTTAGGTCTCCTACTACTCAGCCATCTTGTTCCTCCCTCCCATATTGAAATATCCATCTCAGAGTCTTATATATCACTTCCTGTAGCTTGGGTGAGAGAGAGAGAATAAAGAAGTTCTCATAGGTCATAGCATGGCCAGTCCTAGAAGCAGAATTTATCATTTTCTCCCACATACTATTGGCCAGAAGCCAGTCACATGGTTCCAACCTAACTAGAAGAGGGGCTGAGAATATACCCTTCCTGTCTGCCCATTAGGAAGAACGGAAAATTGTAGGTATATATCCACTCTTTGCTACATTTCATTGTTTTGAGCACCAAATACTCATTTAGCTTTTTCTCATATACATAGAATATTCTCAGCATATCCATAAGTCAATAACCCAATGTATCATCTGGTCACAGCACTGCATCCATCTCAAAGTTTAGAATATCCATTGATGAATTCCTTCTCTGAGTCCCTGATGTGGCTCTTTACACTTATCTGGCTCCCAGGTTAGCCCTTTGCAATGGTGGGACATGTCCAGGATAACCAAAATAAACAGCTCCATTTCAAAAGAGACACAGCAGTCACTGGTCCATATAACTGAAATCTCACTGCCCACATGTTGGGAAGCCCACTACCCTAAGAGTAGGGGGATGTCCTTCATTAGGCCCTGATTTTGCTCTCTGATGAGTTTTCTTGCTCTCTTACCCATTGTGCTCTAAGGCCTCACTAAAGACAAGATCCTCTGCACATTTTTCTCCTTGGCTGTTCTCAAGTGGATATAAGGGTGTGTGCTCTACTTGACGACTATAGAGACTTCAAAATCTGCCTTCTACTTGTGGAAAATTGGGAAGCTAAGGGTCATGACAAAGCTTAAACAATGTTGTGGGGATTTTGGGGGGGGAGGGGTGGATTTAAGGGGAGAGATGCTTTCTTTGGGAGTACAATTACCTAAAAAACTTAGTAAGGTTTGATATATTGGGTTCCAAGATGTTCCATTTGCTTCTAACTACAGTGAAAGTGCTATTTTAGATACAGTTCTAAAATATGCTTTATTATTTTTTTCTGCCCATTCAAGCATGACTCTTTTGATATAAGTGGGGCTACCTTTAGACAGGTATGAATAGATCTATTCTTTAAGATACTTTATTCAAGTAAGAAATCTTAGTGGACACTTTCATCAAAGTCTTACAAACTATTATGGAAAATTTCTAATATAGAAAAATAAAGTGCATAATGAACCATTTTAATCCTATTATCCAGGTTCAACAATCTTTAACACATGGCCAATCTTGTTTTTCTATACCCTCACCCACTGGCTCCCACAGTCCACACATTATGGTTTCAAAGCAAAGCTTAGGTAGCAGATCATTTGCCCATAAATATTTCAATATTCATAAATATTTCAATATGTATCATAAAAAGATAATTATTCTTTAAAAAATATAGCCAAGAATGTTCATACTTTAAAAAAGCAATAACTTCCTAATATCAAATATCTTGTAAGTTGGGTATTTTTTTCTTGTTTTTTTGATTTAAGATCAAAATGAGGTTCATTCATTGCAATTGATTAGTATGACTTGAGATTCTCATTTTTTTCCTCCTCATCATTTAATTGGTGAAGAAAGAGATCATTCATTATGCAAAGTTTTTTATAGTTTGGTTTTACTGTTTGGAACTCTGTGTTGATGTTTAATATGTTCCCTTACCACTTGTTCATCTGTAAATTGGTAATTAGATTGAGAGACTTGATCAAAGTTCAGTTCACTTTTTTGGAAGGAATACATGATGGACAGGCCCTAGGGTGATCCCAAATAACTGTCACCTTGTGAAGCTTATGCCTTTGTGTAATTTCCTCCCCTTGAGTGTGCAAAGGACTTGTGACTTACTTCTAACCAATAGAGTATGGTAAAGGTTATGAGATGTCACTCTTGTGATTAGGTGACATTATTTAAGATTCTCTAATAGCAGGCTAGAAGTGAGAGATTCTCCTTGCTTTAATGATGAAATGAAAGCAGCCATGTGGAGAGAGCTTGTGTGGCAAGGAACTACATACATGTGGCTTCCAGTAGCTGTAGGTGGCTGTTAGGACCTAAGGGCAGCCTCTAGTAAACTGCTAGTTGCCATCTAGCCATTCATTCATACCTCTACAGGGAAATAAATTCTGTCAGTGATCTGAATGATCTTGGAAGTAGGCTTTTCCCCAGTTGAGCCTCCAGATGAAAACCCAGACCAGCCAACACCTGGATTTCAGCCTTGTGAGAAATCTTGAGCATTGGGCTCAGCTAATCCATACCTAAACCCTGATCCACAGAAACTATGAGATAGTATAGTGTGTGTTATTTTAAGGTGCTGTGTTTATAGAATTTTGTTTTACAGCATAGACAACAAATCCAGAATATTTCACAAGTAATGTTAGGGTACAAACTGTCTGGTGGTCTCTCTATGATGTTAGTAGCAAAACAGTTGTCAGAACTTCTCAAAAACATTTTTTTTTTTTTTACTGGTAATCACTGGTGGTGATATTTATTTATTTTTATTAACATATAATGTATTATTTATCAATAACATTTTAAAAACATCATTTAATATAATGTATTTCTTCAGTTTGATGTGATAGTTCTAAAACTATAATTCCCAGAACATGTTAATGACTCACTTGTCCTATTAAAAATGTTTTGTGAGAATATGATTCTATAGTCACATAATTTGGGAAAGCAGTGTACCCTATAGCTTTCTTGTGGAAAACTAATGTAAATGAATAAATAAAAGCTCTGATAAGTACTGCAGTAAAGGAATGTATATAATGCTTAACTACAGTCTTTCCAACTATTTGAACATAGAATTTTCTTCCTCAGTCAACATCTTACTTGCCTGAGGAAGAAAATTCTATAGACATATGCTCTAAATGTTTAACAAACATAGTATTTTGAATATATTGGATTACCACCAATGGACCAATCTTTTCAGTGGGTCCTCCCTAAGACTATATTTGAGGCTTTTTTTTTTCTCTTCCTGGCACAACAATTTACAATTCCATTATTTATTTTTCTTTTGTATCTCTTCTATGTTTTCAACATGAAGTCAGAAATCTTATCTCTTGGGGTGCCTGGGTGGCTCATTTGGTTGAGTGTCCAACTCTTGATCTCTGTTCAGGGCATGATCTCATGGACTGTGAGATCGATCCCAGGTCAGGCTCTGTACTCGATGGGGAGTCTACTTAAAGAGTCTCTCCCTCTGCCCCTCCCCCACTCATACATGTGCTCTCTCTTTCTCTCTCAAAGACATAAATAAATCTTTAAAAAAAAAATCTTGTCTCTCTTGTTCATCCTTGTGTCTCAGTGCCTAGAACAAGGCTAAACATGTGGTAAAATGTAGTGTCTAATAAATGTATGCTTAACAATTTTGTTGCTGAATTCCAAATATCTGAAAGCAAAAAAGTATTTAGGGTCCTCTTCATGAAATTCTTGTCTGATAGAAAGAAGGTCCTGGAGTGCCAATAATGAGTAACACCCACATGTTTGTCAGGAATAACATACCATGGAAATGGTAATTCCTCTTTTCTGCTTTTGCACTGGAAATCATCTTTCCTCATGTACTCCTGTGTTTAGGGAAGAGGGGAAATGTTAAAAAAGTGATGGGGTCAAGATTGCCACGTATATTTAAAGCTTTTCAATAGAACTATCACTGCTACTGGCTGAAGTGTTTTGAGCGTGTTGTATGTGACAGTCTTTAAGTCATATAGCAACCTTGTGAGTTAGGTACTGTTATTCTCCTTATGTAACAGCTGAGCAAATTGAAGTTAAATAAGTTTAAATAAAGTCTAACAGCTAGGATTTGACCAAGCTCTGTGACTCCATAGTCCTTACATTACTGTAGACTTAGGGGGAATAGGTTATATATGGTTAATGCACCCAACGCTCATTTACCAGATGAGACAAATGCAACCCGAGAAGCTCAGTGACTTGCTGAAGATCACAAATCATTAGTGGGAAATGCAGCACTAGAAACACAAGTTGTGGGATTCTTGTCTAGTTCTTCCATGTTGCACTTTGGCCCTGCAATTAAATTAGGCAACTGTTGTATGTTTATTATTTTTTTAAGAAAAACAAAGCTACCTTCCATAAAGAGCCTTAAGATGCTTCTGGAGAGATGAGATTTATGAAACAGAAATAACTGCAAAATAGGTACAATTGAAGCACCATAAAATTAGTATTTAACTGCCCAATCTATTTCTTTTTTAAAATTTTACTTATTTAAGTAATCTCTACACCCAACGTGGGGCTGGAACTCAAGACCCTGAGATCAAGAGTCTCATTCTCTTCTGACTAAGCCAGCTAGGCACCTCCCCCAAATCTATTTCTTCAAATATTTTTACTTTAATTTTCTTTATTTATTGAAAATTTCTCCTTTTAAAAATTATATTTAGTAAAGGAAAAAAATAAGGCTGTGTCTATCTAATTCCAAAGAGGTGGAAATTTAGAATGAAAAATTCTAGAACAGTGAAATTGAAAAAGGCATTAAAGCAAACAAAAGACCTTGTTTCATATATATGTATACTTCGAATTCATATAAACCTATTACGTACAAAATGTACCTTGTCTTAACTTTTAAAATATGTAATGGTAAACATGTTTTTCATGTATTTATTGACCAATGTTTTCTTTATGCGAAATGTCTTCTTTATCTTGTTTTTTCTTTATCTTGTTTCTATTTTGTTATCTTTATCTTGTTTCTATTTTGTCCTCCAGGCTGATGAAAGCTCTTTATATATTAAAAATCTTAGGTCCTTTTTTGTTGTATGTATTAGAAATATTTCTCCTTATGTTAAATATACTTACAGCATTTCCCTTAGTGCTTTAAATACTTTTAATGGCATCTGTTTAAATGATAAAAGATCTTCCTCTAACCAAAACTATAAAAAATTTAAATAAAAAAAGACCCTGTTTCAGGGTGAACTGCATCAGGACTTTGTGTAGTTACTAAAATGAAGACTTGTAGCCACATGAAGATGACAACAGAGTGAGCCTGACCATTTACCCTCACTGTAACACCTCTGCATGGTGCCAAACGGGCTCCCCAGCACAGTGGATGGGCAGGTCTTCGTCGAGTGCTATGAGTCATAATGTGAGGGGAAATCAGCCCTCAGCCCTGTGCTGAACCATCCAGAGCAAGTCTTTACAGCCAGACATTTCTCAGAAGCACAAAGGATAGAAAAATCTCCAGAATGGGTTCAGCCTACAAACAAGCTAGGATAAAATGTTATATAGCATTTGAAGTTTTTTTTCCTATAGGCAATTAAGCTTATGTTTTTAAAAAGTGTATTTCCTGGGTAGCTCAGTGGGTTAAGTATCTGCCTTCGGCTCAGGTCATGATCCCAGGGTCCTGGGATCGAGCCCCACATCGGGCTCTTTGCTCAGCCAGGAGCCTGCTTCACCCTCTGCCCACGGCTCCCCCTGCTGGTGCTCTCTCTCTGACAAATTTTTTAAAAATCTTAAAAAAAATTATAAAGTGTATTTCCATTGCCTTAATGTTTCTAATTTGCTCTAATGTAATATGTTTCTAGTTAGAATCAGCCCTCTTTTTGAATCACACATATATTGTAATTTGATTCTTAAATGATCATTAAAAAAGCGATGTCTTCATTTATGATATATAAATAGGTTAATGGCCCTAGACATCTGGGATATCTTTTCCAAATATGTATGATTAATATTCTCATTTTGGTCAGCACTGCAACTCATGGCTAATTTGTTATTTTCATTTTACTCTGGAAGCTTCTGCCAACTCCTTCACTTGGGTCTCTTGTAGCATCTGTGACTGTCCACCATTGGGGATGCCCTTGAATCCTGGTTGGAATGATGCAGATATGGATGCCCGTCCTGGCTTTTTTCTTTACAGCTGCTTCATCTGAAGCAGGCTATTTTATTTTATTTTTTTAATTTTTAATTTTTAGATAGATATGTGAATGGTGTTGGGTAGGGGCAGAGGGAGAGAGAAAATCTTAAGCAGACTCCGTGCCCAGCGTGGAGCCTGACCCAGGGCTTGATCTCATAACCCTGAGATCGTGACTTAAGCCAAAATTAAGAGTCAGGTGCTTAACCAACTGAGATACCCAGGCGCCCTTGAAGCAGGCTACTTTATTTCTCTTAGCTTCAGTTTCCTCATTTGCAAAAATCAGTAAAAATATCGTAAGATTATTGTCACAACTCTGGTTATTACTGTTCACAGTATAGGGTATTGGTAATGTTGGCCAGATCAGTGAATGGACAACAGTGCTTTAATAGCTCCCTCCCCTGATAAAGTAAATGATTGTCCCCAGAAGCAATCCCAACTTCTTTTTCTTCATCCCAAAGCTTTTTTTATTAAGTTCCTTTCATGCACTTTGGCATCCCCACAGTCCCTAAGAGATTACTGTATATAATTTGATATTTCAGCAATTTTCAGGAGGTTCAACTACTTAGGTTGGATGAATATTCTCCCCAAGTCTAAAAACCAGGGCCATCGTTTTTAATGCAGGGACATTTCACAATGTCTGGAGAAAATTTTGGCTTTCACAAATGGTGAGTGCTCCTGGCAGCTAGTTGGTATAGGTCGGGGGTGCTGTTAAACATCCTAAAATACATAGGACATACAAACAAGAAAGAGTTATCTGGCCCAGAATGATAATATTACCAAGGTTGAGAGGCCCTGGTGTAGTGGAAAATATGACTTTGGAGTCAGATCTAGGTTCTGGTCCCACTTGTTTTATGACCTTGGGAAAGTTGCTTGACTCCTCTGCACTTTGAAAAGTTCTGTCTGACATAAAATACTACAAGAATCTAGACCCAGTGAGATAGATGAAAGCAGGGATTCTTGTCATAGTAAGACCCAGGGATCTTTGGATCTTTTTTTTTTTTTTTTTAAAGATTTTTATTTATTTATTGAGAGAGAGAGAGAGAATGATAGAGAGAGAGCATGAAAGGGAGGAGGGTCAGAGGGAAAAGCAGACTCCCTGCTCAGCAGGGAGCCCGATGCAGGACTCAATCCTGGGACTCCAGGATCATGACCTGAGCCGAGGGCAGTCACTTAACCAACTGAGCCACCCAGGCGCCCCAAGGGGTCTTTGGATCTTAATAAAACTCAGGGATCTGGCTGTTCTTTGGAAACACAAAGTCCTGATCAAAACTGTGCTTACAGAAAGAGAAGAAAAACAAATATTGTGCCTATTTGTGGCCACTCTGAACACTTTAGCCTTTACCTCTCAAGGAGACAGACAGCTTTAAGAAAAAACAAAGCATGCCAAAGCGCTAAGAGAAAAGATGTCAATTCCATTCGTTTCCTGAGCTCAGTGAGTTTCCACAAAATTGAATGTTTGCTTAATTGATTTTATGAAATCACAAAGGCTTACTTTTACCAAGATTGTTATAATGAGGCTACAGCCTCCAAAGGAGACTGTGAGCATCCAGAGAATCAAGACACAGCACAGTGGGGTGACATGCATGTGTACGCCCACCACAACCCACTGGCCCCTGTTCAAGGCCTGCCCCAGTGCTGGCCATGAGCCAGACCAGACTCTTGGAATACATCATCTGTGGTGGATAGGAGCCAAGGATCCTGCCCGGAGGGCCTGAGAACAAGCATGCCATCTCATTCACTGTAACAGACTTAAGACCAAACATAGCACCTGGCACATAGTAGTGCTTAATAAATAATTAATGAATACACAGAAACCCTGAAACAGAACACTCCTGAGTGGGTCTAGTAGTATTTGACTGTGATCCCTGAGGGGAACACTCGGGGCAGAGGCCAAGGTAGTCTCTTCCCACAGGGGCTTGGGGCATGTGGAGGACTTTGAGCTTCATGACTCATGCCTATTGTAGGAACATTCCTGAAGGATGATGCCTCCTCCAAGATACGAAGCTTAAAGTTTCACATAAAGGGGGTAGCTACAAAATCAAGTAGATTCTATTCCTCAGATCAGCAGAGATTCTGAAGGAAACCCCTATTAGAATAAATAGGAATTACAAACCAGAGTAAAGTATAAAGTCAATTGAAGGAAATAACTAGTCATGAGAATCAATGATTTTTCTTTTCAAAGCATGCATTAATAGTATTTATTAAATGCTTACCATATTCCACACACTGAGCTAAGCGCTTTTCACACATTTTGTTTTATGTTTACAGCAACCTATGGTATACATCCTATTGTTATCCCCATTCTATTGATGAAAAAATCAAGGCTCAGAGAGGTTAAATGATTTGCCAAAGGTCATAGAATTAATCATAAGTAGTAGGTCAATATGAGTCCAGAGCCTGGATTCTTGACCACTGTGCAATGCTGCTGTTCTACTCTTCAGGGAGCAGGTTCTCGAAGTCACAGATGCTCCATGCACATCAAACTGGCTCTGAGAAATGTGTTTATGCAGGACTGCCTGGAGATTATACTGTCCATTTGTTCCTGTAGGTATTGTAAAGTCTATCTCTAGGTTGCAAATGACCAGCGGGAATGTCCCTGGATTCCACAGTTACGGTCGTTTTGTTGTATGTTATATTTACAGCAAGGATCCTCTTGTGGGCATGGTTAATTAAATTAAACAGTGTCCTCTGTGTGAGGCCCCAGACAAATGATTCTCTGGTTTTAATACCAGAGATAACTTGCTCTTACTAATGCCTCTGGTTTGTTTTCCTCTTTTGCACATCAAATTACATAAATATTCATATCTCCTTATTTGTTTTGGCTGCCAAAAATGTATGGCCACTCACCTGGAAATTTATTGAACTTTCCACTTCAGGTAAGTACCTCTGACTGAGTCAGAGATTTGCCAAGCAATGTTTTCCATTTGAGAGGATGCTCTAAGGAATTCCCTGACCTCCTGTCATTTCCACCTCCTGTTAATGAGAAAGTCATGGTAATCATGCAGGGGAGGGAGGTAAAGAGCAGTTAAAAGGTTCCAAGCACTGAACTTAGGCAGAGCTACACACATATTCCTTATCCTCCCGGAGTTCATAGCTTGGTGAGGAAACATACAAATTTCATTTTTTTTAAATTGCATTCAAGTTATGATGGGAGTACAGTTACATACTTAGGCAAAGGAAATGAAAGTTTTAACACAAGAGTTGACAATTGGACCGGACTTTGAAGCACAAGGAAACATTTATTAAACACGGCATGTGGTATTCTTCATTTAGATTAGTCTCCTGAATCCTCACCTCAAGTCCAGAAGACTGCTGTGCTTTCCCCCATTTTTCAGGTAGAGGAGAACAAGGCTAGGGGAAATCCACTCCTCACTCAGGGCCACGCAGCTGCGAAGCTTTGAGGCTGACTTCAACCAGCTTGGTCTTCAGACATGCTCTTTCCCTCATGCATTAGGGCTCCCTCTGCAGGGCTAAGGAGGACTTCAAAGCAAGCCTGGGTGTTTTGCGCTTAGTTTTGGAGAGTAGGGAAGCACATTCCACCCAGGAATACCAGTCAAATGTTTGTGTCCTTCGTGCAGGCAGAGGAAAGGACCCCATGATTTCTCAGGCTATTTTCAAGCTTGTGTGCTGGGCATGCTTTCCCAGGGAAGGGAATGTCTCCACTTTTAACTAGTGATAAGTGTTCCTTTTGGCATAAGCATTTCTCTAGCTGTGCACTGAAGATTTTAGATGGGCTACATTTAAGCTCAGTAAGGGAGGGGATCAGGTCAGTCTTGTTCGTTGCTCTATACACCAGTGCCTGGCCTGCAGAAGTGACATTCATTAAGTATTCACTGGATCAACGCATGAATCATTGAAGAAACTTGGAGTTAATGCAGTAGATTTGGTAGTTTGTTTTTTTTTTAAGATTTTATTTATTTATTTGTCAGAGAGAGAGAGAGCACAGGCAGGGGGAGCAGCAGAGGCAAAGGGAGAAGCCAACTCCCCGCTGAGCAAGGAGCCCCATGTGGGACCTGATCCCAGGACCCTGGGACCATGACCTTAGCCAAAGGCAGATGCTTAACTGACTGAACCACCCAGGCGTGCCTAGATTTGGTAGTTTCTATGTTCCCCAAATCAGCATGAAAATTTCAGGTACTCATTAAATGTTCGCATTAAAAAATCCATTATTTAGATGCTAATCCTTACTCCAATCCACCCCCATTCCAAACTAAACACAAAATTTCTGCCAGGATTGCTACAACGTTGTATGCCTCCTATCAGAACCCCAATGAGCCTTTCTGTAATTGCTGCTCAGCTGGCCATCCTCCCTGCTCCTCTGGAAGCTTCCCAAAGCAAGCAGCCTGGGGGCGGAGGTGGTGGATTCCTCCTCACCTTCCTATTCATAGCATCCAGCCAAGAGCTGGAATAATGTAGGGTTGGTGGGTTAACAGAAGAAAGAAAGAATTAATTTATCAATTACATATCTTAGCTGCTCTTAATTATCATGTCAGATGACTTACAAGTTTTTTAGGGGAGTCACCATCCAGAGGAAAGCTAAAAAAATACTTCGCAATATTCTCAAAGCAAATTAGTACATATAAACTGCCCTTTCCTTACGTGTACACACACTCCCAAAGGAAAGAAAAAAATTACAGAAGTTATGAAATGGCACCTAAGAAGCAGTGTGAGAACCTTCGAAAGCAACACAAAACAGAACAGGTTGGTATCCATCATTGGACCCCCCGGGCCTCCCCTGTTGTCTCTCCTTGTAGTAGTTTCTTCTTTCTTTTTTTTTTTTTTTTAAAGATTTTATTTATTTGTTTGACAGAGAGAGCACAAGTAGGGGAGGCAGCAGTCAGAGGGAGAGGGAGAAGCAGGCTCCCCGCTGAGCAGGGAGCCCGACGTGGGGCTCGATCCCAGGACCCTGAGATCATGACCTGAGCCGAAGGCAGACGCTTAAACAACTGAGCCACCCAGGTGTCCCTAGTAGTTTCTTCTTTAAGACTTCTGGCTTCATGTCTCACTCTGAAGGTTTTCTATGATGTTTTTTAAATACATCATGCATTCAAGTATCTTCTTAGGCTTTCTCGCCTTATTCTACTTTTCTATCATAATCCTTCTTTCTCGTGACAGCTTTTCCCTCACACTTTGCTGATGGGAAGTCGTAAGTGATGGATGTTTCTCTTCCTAGTCACCAAACATCTTGAAAGTGATTCAAAACATCTAGACTTGTCCTACCTACATCAATTCCTAGCACATTTTAGCAGCAGCTGCATATTATTTACTATTATTCAGGGCACTGTGGATCTGTTGCTTTATAAATGTAGCTGCTTAAGCTTAATTGAATGTAAGTGATTTATAAATGACTGTATCTAAAGTAATATCCAGAGTAATAAACATCTGCATAGATTTACAGTTTAAAGAATGCTTTCCTCTCAGCACATCCTCACAACAGCTGTCTAAAGTAGCAATGATCTTTCACTCATTTCATAGATAAGGAAACTAATACCCAGAGTGGTTTGCCCAAGATCAAATAGTTAGCCTAGATCTTTTGTCTACATGTTATTCCCTACATTATCCCATCTGGGCAAAATTTAGAAGCAGACAACCCTGAGTCTGGGGAAATGGATTCTAATCCTAATGGTTTCATTCTGGGAGTGTGGTAGATTTAAGGAGATCTCCTGATAACTCCCTGCCATCACTTGGCTCTGTGCTTTTGTGTAAGCTATTCCTCTTGCCTGGAAAGCCTGTTCCCATTTCCAACCTGAGAAACCCTACACATCTTTGTGTTCAGACACCACTTTTTCTGGGAAGCATACCTGCCCTCCCGAGCAAAGTTAGTGGCTTCCTGTATGCTACCTCTGTTCCTTGTGTATCTTTCCATTACTAGATTTATCACACTGGAGTATCGAGCAAGATTTCCATCTCCCCAGGTGTGCTTGATGCAGCTAGGGGGCAGAAAGCATGTCTTATCTAGTAGGTGCTCAGTAAATCCCAAGTTAAGTTAAACTATCCATAGGGTTCTTAGCCTTAAAACTGTGTTTGATGGGGCGCCTGGGTGGCTCAGTTGGTTAAGCGACTGCCTTCGGCTCAGGTCATGATCCTGGAGTCCCTGGATCGAGTCCCGCATCGAGTCCCACATCGGGCTCCCTGCTCGGCAGGGAGCCTGCTTCTCCCTCTGACCCTCCCCCCTCTCATGTGCTCTCTCTCTCTCTCATTCTGTCTCAAATAAATAAATAAAATCTTTAAAAAAAAACTGTGTTTGATGCACAACAGGGTGATATTTATTTCCCTTTTGCTTTTTTTTCTAAAATTTATACTCATATCCAGGTGGACAACCTGCTTCATTGAAATATTTCAAAACCAGAAAATGGAAGTATTGTTTTATTTCTCTATGTAATATATAAAGTTTGAGGCTGTTGGAATGCAGAAAACTACCCAGAGATCTAATGAACTCAGAGATACTTGGTTTCACTCTAGCCTGGTTCTTCAAGACTCACAGAACAAGGTAGAGATGAAAGGTCTTTCAAATGAGATTAACTGCCCCTCCCGTGCAAGAAAAATGCACCCCCTTCAGGATATCCTAGCTCAAAGAGGTAGGACCTGGTGCATTCATTTTTACAACAGTTGTGTGAGGCAGCATAGTGTCTTCATTCTTCACAGTTTGTGAAAGGGAGTTCAAGACAGAGGGGTGATGACTTGCCCAAGTTCATGTATAATGGAGACATGAGCTTTACAAAGGGTTCTGATTTCAAATGGGTATGCTTTCTGCTATACCACATAGCCTTTGCTCCCTATATGAGCAGCAGTGACATAAATAAGAATGCCTTTCTCATCTCAGCCATTCATTCAGATCCCCATTCCTGCTGCCACCATTGGCTTTGCTATGAAAAGAAAATGCTTAACCCTTTTCTCTAACAGGGCACCTGGTTGAGAATAGAAGTGGCTATTTGTCCTTGGCACACTTCTTTTGATAAAATTTACTGAAGTTCTCTGGCTTGGTCTTATGATCCCACCCTCCTGATCTTATTTGGTTTTTAATTTAATTTTCTTTATTAATGTGAGTGAAGCTCCTGCTGTTTTTTAGAAATGTACCTTTGTCATTGGACACGACTTTCATCTTTGATGGTTTTCTCAGATGCACTGCTGGGACCTATACATACTTCACATTTGCACATGTGCCCCCTTCTTTGTTGGCTGAAGAACCAGCAAGTGAAGAGACCCTACACTCTGAAAGCTTTCCATGCTGATTTTCAGAGGAGGGTTCGATGTCTTTTAGATCCCTGGAGATTTTCATCTATTAAAAAAAAAAAGCTTTGGGGCATCTGGGTGACTCAGTAAGTAAGGTGTCCAACTCTTGATTTCAGCACAGGTCATGATCGTAGGGTCGTGGGATTGAGCCCCACATCGGCTCCAGGATGGGTGTGGAGCCTGCTTAAGATTCTCTCTTTCCCTCTCCTTCTGCCCCTCCCCCCTCTAAAAAAATAAATAGTTCTGAGGGAAACTGCTCATAATATAGTTGTTAATACTGCATTGATAGTTCAGTGTCAGGAACTTGTGAGAATGAAAGAAATTATGAGGGCCAAATAACATCCTTTACCTCGCATTTTACATAAGAGATTATCTGGTAGAATTCAAATGGAGACCTAAGGAAGCATATGGACAGGATCTAAATAAGCTCTTGAGGAAAAGAGACCCAGGTGTGAAATTCAGTGCTACTGTTAGCTGTTTGTAGTAGTGGCCATATGCTTCAATACATGCATTAAAATTGTTAGAACTGTACACCAAAATATTTGGAAAGTTTTGGGTCATTATTTCTTCAACTGGGTTTTTCAGGACCAAACTCTTCCCCATTGCTTTCTGGGACTCTGACAACACAAATATTAAGCCTGTTTTTATTGTTCTACAGGTCTCAGAGACTTTTTTTTTTTTAATCTCTTTTCTCTCTATTGTTCAAACTGGATAATTTCTACTTACATATTTTCAAGTTTTCTGACCCTTTTCTCTATTTTCTTCTATTCATCTCCATCTCACTCTTGAGTCCAATTAGTGAATTCTTTATTTCTGTTATTTATACTTTTTAGCTATAAGATATCTGTTTGGTTCTTCCTACATCTTCTGATTCTTTGCTGAGACTTTCTATATTTTCATTTGTTTCCAGAGTGTTCATGATGGTTTGTTGGAACATTTTATATAGCTGCCTAAAAGATGCAGTCAAATAATTCCAACGCCTCTGTCCTCTTGACTTTGGCAACAGTTGATTGTCTTTTCCAATGTGAGCTGAGATTTCCCTTCTTCATATACTGGCTAATGTTGGATTGTATCCTACTTAAACACTATAGAGAATATTGGTGCTCTGTTTCTGGTAGGTTTAGGCTGTAAGTTAATCCTGCCTTCTGTGGGATTGTCTTGTCTGGGGTTCCAATGTCAATTGAGCTTTCAAAACCTTTGTTTCTCTCTGTCCTGTCTGTGTTCTACCTAGTGGCTCAGTTCTCACAGATTTTGGTTTGCTGGTTAGAATCCGATCCACCCCTGCCCAGCTGGGGGTTTAGGCCAGCAGTTGATATATAATTTCCATGGGGTCATTTTCCTGAGCTCTTTTCTATCCTTAGTCTCCTTGGCAATTACCAGTTCCCCGTGGCTCACATTTGTGGGCCCCCACCCAGAAAATGTGTTTTAGTTACCCTACTTTGCTACAGGGCCAGGACCATGGTGAAACAAAGAAGGCATACACCACAGGTGCAAAATGTAAGGGGTGCCAAAAAAAAAATCAATAACCAAGATAAATACAATTATAATGCATGATTGAAAAATCAAAATTAATACAAAAATCCATCATATTACAATTATAAATGGAGACAGGATCTGGCTCTGTCTGCATAACCCTGCTTCCCTCATCTTCCTAATTGGGTGTCCTATTGGGTACTTCCACAACTGTGCCCTACCTGGTGCGAAACAGCAGAAAGGTGGGAGAACTGGCAAATGATGTGTCTATGGTGCTACTTTGAATTCTGATGTTCTTCCTCCACCTGTCTGCCACTATTTATCTTTCAGAGTCCTGAAGCAGCTGCTCTCCACATTCTGTGCAGGTTTTATTGTTGTACTTGGTGGAAGTTACAGGGTAGAGGGGCTTCTTACTCTGTCTTAACTAGAACTAGAACCAGAGAAGAGTATTCTTAAATTGCTATAATGATGTAGAGGAGAGGAAAGAGTTGGGCAATAGGAGCAATTTCTGAGGGGAAAAACAGTAAAAATTTCATAAAACAATTTTGTCACACTATACTTCCTAGTAAATGTCTGTGACCTTGAAAATAAAATTAACTTCTCAGACCTCCCAGGAATTATCCCAACTGCTCCTTTAATCTTCATCCCTCAGGGGAAAATACACACACACACACACACACACACACTGTCTTTATGTGTGCATGCATGTGCACACATGAGCAGGCATGCATACATTCATGGCCCAACAAGAGAGAGAGGGAGAGATGAGGGGGAAACTTCAATAAGGATGCCATAGATTTAGATAAATAAAGGTTTCCCCATGTTCTCCTCAAAATTAGTTAAAGAGAAAATGTTAGGATGGAGAACCTCTGAGTCCCAGTCCTGGCTTCCTCCTTCCTTCTTGTTTTTAGGGAATAATCAGGAGATAAACTTCTCTCATAGGTATAGTATTTGCTAGCATGGGCCATATTGCAATTTGTCCTATTTATAAGAAAAAGGATACTTCCATAAAGGATAGATACTGGTTTTAAGCAAGGTGGGTCATGTTCAGTGCTGCCATGCCTTCAGCTCTTGGTACATCTGCCTTGAAAGAGGCTGGAAAACCTATTCAAGTGCCTGTTTGACGTCCTTTGTTTGGGATTTCTGCTTATTTGTCCCCCAGGGCCCACAACTGTTTTGTTTATTGAACATGGCCAGCTTTGGGCATAAGATGATAAGAAACTGCAGAATATATCTAAATATTATTGTTTGATGATTGAATCTAATTGGAGAATTAGAGCTGTGTACAAAAACTGTTGACCTGCCTTTTAACTGCATAGCTTCTGGCCATTTTGTATTCCTCGCAATGAAAAAAAATATTTAACCTATATCTTGGCTCAGAGAGTGGATTTCTGTATAATTCTGGAAAACCCTAAAACAGCCCTCACCCATTTTCCTCCCTATCTCCTTTCCTGTCTCCATCCTGCCATTGCTCCTTTCTCCCCTTAATTTCCTTCCTTTCCGGAAATGTTGATTTAGCGGCTTCTTTGTGCCTGTCACTTTCGTAGACACTGTAGCCTATACAAAAGTGGATGAGGTAAACTCCGATCTAGCTAGGAACAATGTCATCTATTTGAGGAAACAGGCATGATCACATGAAAGTGTTGAAACAATCCTGGAATAATATTGGCGTAACAGTGTCTCAGAGAGACAATCCTTTTAGCTCATTTCTGATCTCTTTGGAGTCAGTCACTGTCTTTTAGATCTGTTACTTTGCACAAGCTTCTTCTTTTCCAAAAAAATAAAAATAAAAAGAAAGAGAAATTCTCTTGTTGCTCATTGTGTGATTGTTTGTGTGTGATTGTGTGTGGGGGTGGGTGGGTATGGTGGGAGATCTTTATTTAAAAATGCATGTTACTTGTATTTCAAATGCTTGTTGATACCCCAAACTTAGCTATTGTTTTATAAAGTTGAATTTTCTTATATTGCCCTCTGTGGATGCATTTCTGTTCATAGCCCCTGAGCCATGTCAGGTGGTAATTGTTCATCCTATATTAAGTCCCAAGCCCTGGGTGAGACGTTGTCAGCATGATGAGAGAAGACCACCTGAGTGTCATTTTACTGTGTTCTCGTTCATTCCAGGCAAAACTGCCCCATGAGGTCTTGGTTCTCTCTCCTGGTTTTATCTCTAGTGATGACCCTGTAGGCAGCCAGCACCCCCTCAGGTCTGCAAACCGAGACAGCTTCTGTCTGCTCCCAGTAATGAGGGCGAGAGAGCTGACACAGTCTCCCTCTTACACTCAGCTATCTTCCCTCATCCACTCCCTGGCCTCCCCAGGCACTGTGCCTGGGGATTAACCTCCTGTTCTATCATTCAGGAAGGAGGATGCCCATGATGTTTTGGTATGACTGACTTGGGGTGCTCTGGGGAGACCTGGAGGTTGAGTGTCTGCCAGGATAATGAGTATAGGAAGAGAACCCTCAGGAATTACCTCAGGATACTGCCAGCCTTCTCCTACCCCAGTTCCTTGTGTCATTCCAGGGAAGCAATTAGCACAGGTGGTGGAGCAAGGCTGTGTGCAGGAACCAGCTGCTCCATGCAGCTGTGCCTCCCGTGCAGAGATAGCCCTGTACGGGAGAATCTGTTGCCTGGAGGGAAGCTGGCCTGTGCCTTTTCCTGGGAAGCCTATGACCTCAATTTGATAGAAATAATTTGTTTTTGTTTTTGTTTTTTCTTGAAAAGAGACAGATATTGAACATGGATGTGATGAAAAGGCTTTTAAAATTTTAGAACCTGTACTAGCTTTTCAATTTGTTTGAAGGGCTCTCTTATATGTCTCCCTAAACCCCCACTCCCTTCCCTGAGTTACGGGTTTCGGTGGAATTAGGTTCCAGGATCAGCGTCCCCATCTTAATAAGGCAGGAATAAAAGTCCCTGCCACCTGATAGTAACAGCTCCCAGTAGGATCAGGGAGGGACAGAACTGTCAGGTGTTGAGTGAAGCTTGCACTCAGGCATCCCAGAGCCACTCAGCCATATATACCCCAGCCACTGAAGGAAAGCAGCCGTCATGAAAGTCTCAGCAGGAGAAATTTTCAAAAAATACGTTTATCTTTTTTTCCTTATTTAGGTGCTGCTTTTGTTGTTGGAACAGAATCTCAGGAATACTTCATTTTTAGGTTTCTTCAATAACTAAATTTTTTTTTTCAATTTCATGGGACAAGCATGTGCCACCAAGCAATATTATCACCAACATCATCAATAACCAATTAATTCATTCAATTAATAATTCATTTAACAAATCTTAGTTGAGCTAATAATATTCTTTTTTTTTTTTAAAGATTTTATTTATTTATTTGACAGAGACAGAGACAGTGAGAGCAGGAACACAAGCAGGGGGAGTGGGAGAGGGAGAAGCAGGCTTCCTGCTGAGCCGGGAGCCCGATGTGGGACTCGATCCCAGGACCCTGGGATCATGACCTGAGCCGAAGGCAGTTGCTTAACCAACTGAGCCACCCAGGCACCCGAGCTAATAATATTCTATTTGCCAAGCTCTAGACATTGAATTATGAGAGGTTCACTCCTTACATTCAAGGCACTCTGAATCCTTTGAGTAAAACATGCAAAAAAATGTGCAATTTTAATCTGTTATGATGTCTATTGTGACAGAGGCATTATTCAATGATACAAGAATATAAATGAGAGACAAGAAACCAGACAGCAGGAGGCAAGATCAATCTAGGGAAATAGAAGAGCATGTGTAAGGAAGGGAATAGAGATATATGTGTGCAAATGACGAGTTCCGCTCCTTATTGTGTAGGAGCAAGACAGTGAGTGGGACTGGAAAGACAGGTGAGGAGAGATCTTTAAAAACTATGCCATGTTAAATGGCTCCTGAGTGGTTCAGTCTGTTTGGTGACAAATTCAGTTTCAGCTCAGGTCATGATCTCAGGGTCATGGGATTGAGCCCTGCATCAGGCTCCATGTTCAGTTTGGAGTCTACTTAGGATTCTCTCCCTCTCCCTCTCTCTCCCCTTCTGTCCCCTCACCATCACCACCTCTTGCGTGTGCTCTCTCTGTAAAAATAAATAAATACATCTTAAAAAAAAACAACAACTATGCCATGCTAGGGAGTGTGAACTTTATTCTGAAGCTGACATTTATATAAGAATTTTAAGCAGATATAAATGGTATGATCTACTTCACCAGCTTAGAGTGCAGGTAAGTTGACAACAAAAGATAAAAATATCCATAGGAATGTGGTCAGGGTACATACTGATGACTTCTGTGAAGGGGCAGATGTGAATCGGAACGAAGTAAGTTTCACTAGGAGCCTCAATTGCATCTTCTATATTCATTAATATGTTGAAACAAAATTTCTGAAGCAAGTTGACATAGCATTAGATATGAAATAATTGGTGATGGGTAATGATTTGACAATAAAATAACTTAAAAATACTAAGGGTTATCTCTTTTTAACATTCAAGTTCCCTCAAGTCTCCGTTTGTGAACTTGGCAAGTGTTCTAGGCTGAACTGTGCCCTCCCTTGCCACATTTATGTGTTGAAGTCCTAATCCTCAGTACCTCAGTATAGGACTGTATTTGAAATTAGAGTCTGTAAAGAAGTGACTGAATTAAAATGAGGTCATTTGGGTGGGCCCTGATCCCATATAAGTGGTGTCTTTATGAAGAGAGGCCACAGATACACACAGAGAGAAGACTGTGAGAAGATACGGGAGAAGATGGCCATCTACAAACCAAGGAGAGAGGCCTCAGAAGAAACCAACCCAGCCGACATCCTGATCTCAGACTTCTGGCCTCCAGAACTGTGAGAACATAAACTATGGCTGTCAGCGTCACCCATTCTGTGGCACTTTGTTATGGCAGCTCTAGCAAACTAAGACCATAAGGATTTTAGAGTATCTCTCTTAAGTCCTCCTCAATAGTCAACAATTGTCTAAGAACCTCGTGGGGAGTTATTCAGCTCAGAGTGGCTAATCCTACTTAGGCTGAAAGAGAACTCAAGAATTAGACATGGCCACAGGCAGATGCTAGCTTTTTGACTCCCTGGTTTCTTTTGCTACCAATTGGAGGAGTTGAACACTTGTGCTGCCCTATGGAATATGTCCTGATCATCTGCAGGAAAGATATCATTACTGGTCTGGATCCTACTCCCATGAGCACTCTCTTCATCCACAGGTGCTCAAGGGTATATACAAGGTTAGAATTCTTTAGTTTAACTATGAAGGTCCAGCAATTGTGCCTAACATATTCCTCTGGGAGAGGGAGGGATTTCCAGTGTCAGTCACACGCCCATTCTCACCTCTGTTTAGGCCCTGCTGTGGAGCCTGGGTGGCCAGTGAGGCTTGTCTTTCCCTCCTGGCACCTTCCTCTCAGGTCCTTTCCTGTCAGAGGGTCTTTTGTGGAATATAATCAGTTCAGCAGTAAAATGTGATAGCATTGAAGCTCATACAGAAAGAAGCTGGGATCTTAATCTCTTCCTCTCAGGAGGTTCCTAAGTCCCTTTGCACATTTTTCTGAATTTTTCCCACACCAAAGTTCTGCTGATTTAGGGAATTAGGTGCCTATTTGATTAATATTTGCCTGTTAAGTAAGTCTCTGCAGAATAAATAGATCTGATTTATGGTGCTTTGCAGCTCCACCATGACAAAGAAGCTGAATTTTTTTTTAATGGTGAGTTTTCTTGCTTAAATTCCAAATAATCACTGTCATATAACAGAAAAATTAAAATGATCAAAATGTTCTAGTTCCAACAGGTCTTAAATCGCCACTAACGCTATCTTCTAAAAATAAAAATAACAGCCAATTGCTACCCCTGACCCCCCACTGCCCACAGGCCACAATCCAGATTACTCCTTAACCTCGCTCCAAATAGAAAGCAAAGGAACACACACAAAATAAACAATTTCTACTCTTCTCTTAAGATTCAGCTCAAATATTCACTTTTTTAAAAAATATTTTTTAAATTTATTAGAGAGCACAAGTAGGGGGAGTGGCAGAGAGAGAGGGAGAGGCAGACTCCCAGTGAGCAGGGAGCCTGATGTGGGGCTTAATCCCAGGACCCTGGGATCATGATCCAAGCCAAAGGCAGACGCTTAACTGACTGAATCACCCAGGCACCCTTCAAATATTCACTCTTACTTATGTGGTCCGAAATACATTGAGTCATGGTTGTTTTCTTTGATTCCCTTTTTTTCAAATTAAAAATAAATTATTATTGAAGTATAGTTGATATGCAATGTTATATTAGTTTCATGTATACAATATAATGATTGAAGAAGTCTATACGATAAGGAGTAACCATCTACCACCGTACAATATTATTACAGTATTATTCACTCTATTCTATAGGCTATGCATTTCATTTCTGTAACTTATTTTATAACTAGAAGTTTGTACCTTTTAATCCCCATAATCTCTTTTGCCCAACCACCCTTCCATCTCCCTTCTGGCAACTATCAGTTTATTCTCTGTATTTAAGAGTCTGTTTTGTTTTACTTTTTAGATTAAATATATAAGTGAAATCATATGTTATTTGTCTTTCTCTGTCCAACTTATTTCACTTAGCATAATACCCTCTAGGTTTATCCATGGTGCTGCAAATGGCAAAATTTCATTCTTTTTTATGGCTGAGTTATATTCCATTGTATATATATACCACATCTTCATTATCCATTTATCTATTGCTGGATACTTGGGTTGGTTCCATATCTTGGCTATTATAGATAATGCTGCAATAAACATAGGGGTGCATATATCTTTTCAAATTAGTGTTTTCTTTTGGTAAATACCCGGTAGTGTTATTACTGGATCATATGGTAGTTCTATTTTTAATTTTTTGAGGAACCTCCATACTGTTTTCCACAGTGATTGCACCAGTTTACATTCCCACCACCACTGCACTAGGGTTTCCGTTTCTCCACATTCTCACCAGCACTTGTTATTTCTTGTCTTTTTGATTCTAGCCATTCTGACTCATATGAGGTAATATCTTTGTGGTTTTGATTTGCATTTCCCTGATGATGAGGATGTTGAGCATCTTTTCAAAATGTGTTGGCCATCTGTATATATTAGAAAAAAATCTATTCAGGTACTCTGCCCATTTTTTTAATCAGATTGTTTAGGTATTGAATTGTATAATTTCTTCATATAACTATTAGATGTTATATTTTATACATAATTCTATAGTTCTATATTTTGGATATTAATCCCTTGTCAGATATATCATTTACAAATATCTTCTTCTATTCAGTAGGTTGTCTTTTTGTTTTGTTGATGCTTTTCTTCATTGTGCAAAAGCTTTTTATTTTGATGTAGTCCCAATAGTTTATTTTTCCTTTTGTTTCCCTCACCTGAGAAGACATATCCATAAATATGTTGCTAAAGAAAATGTACAAGAGATTACTGCCTATGTTTTCTTTTAAGAGTTTTATGGTTTCAGGCCTCATGTTTAGGTCTTCATCCATTTGATTTTATTTTTGTGTATGGTGTAACAAGTGTCTAGTTCCATTAATTTGCATGCAGCTGTCCAGTTTTCCCAGCACCATTTATTGAAAAGACTGTCTTTTCCCATTGCATAGTTTTGCCTTCTTTGTCCTAGATTAATTGACCATAGAAGCATGGGTTTACTTCTGGGCTCTCTGTTCTATTCCATTGATCTTTGTGTCTATTTTTGTGCCAGTACCATACCATTTTGATTACTATAGCTTCATAGTATACTTTGATATCTTGGGTTGCAGATTTCAGAATTTGTCTACAGCTTTGTTCTTTCTCAAGGTTGATTTGCTATTTGAGATCTTTTGTGGTTCCATACAAATTTTAGGATTATTTGTTCTAGCTCTGTGAAAAATGCTACTGTATTTTGATAGGGATTGCATTGACTCTGTAGACTGTTTTGAGTGGTATGGCCATTTTAACAGTATTGGTTCTTCCAGTCTATGATCATGGAATGTCTTCCCATTTTTTGTGTCATCTCCATTTGCTTTCATCAGTTTCTTAAAATTTTCAGAGTACAGGTCTTTTGCCTCCTTGGTTAGGTATATTCCTTGGTATTTTATTATTTTTGGTGCAATTGTAAATGGGGTTGTTTTCTTAATTCTTCTTTCTGCTACTTTGTTATTTAGTGCATAGAAACACAACAGATTTCTGTATATTAATTTTGTATTCTAATTTTTTTGTATAGAGTCTCTAGGGTTTTCAATATATCGTATCATGTCATCTGCAAATTGTGACAGTTTTACTTCTTCCATACCAATCTGGATGCCTTGGTTCTTTATTATTCTTCTTAAGTTTGTCTATTCCACTTGTAAAAGTAAAGCCAAGGGCTCTTCCTTTTTTATCCTAACCATCAGAAAGCATAGCAGAGTCCCTGTGTTTGGTAAATAAATCAATGAATGGGATAGATTTTTGGAAAGTATTGCTGATTGCAATGTAGAGTATTTCTTGAAGTGCCTTTAAGGTTTCACTCACTAAAATCAGGAAAACAGAGTGAAAATGAAAATAATTTAAGGAAGAAATGATGTGTTGGACTAAATAAGCAATAGTGGGATGGAGAATAACAGATTTTAGAGATAAAGAGTTCTCAGTGCTTGGTGTTTAATTAGTTAAAGGTAAAGAGGAAGGAAATGATTTTCAAATTACTGACAGGGAAAATTGAGTAAAAGTTCGTAACTTTTTCTGATAGAACACCAGAAAAAAAGAGCAAGTTGAAGATACTCAAATATTTTTTTCTTTCTTTTTCTTTCTTTCTTTCTTTCTTTCTTTCTTCTTTCTCTCTTTCTTTCTTCTTTCTTTCTTCCTTTTTTTTTTGTGTGTGTGGTTTTTTTTTTTTTTTTGGTACTTACAAAGTGTGATGAAATGTGTTTTGCCAATAAAGAATTCACCATCTAGTTGGGAGTTGAGACATACCTCTAAATTAATTTTTTTAATTGTGAAATGGCTTAGAAAAAAATATCAAATCAATGGGAAATAAACATTATGGGGGAAAAATATACCACCTACTTTCTAGAAAATAATAAAAGTCAACATTGTAATTACTGTATGATCTGGAGCCAGCTCCTCCACTACTCTGAGCTTGAGTTCCCAAATGGCAATAAATATTTTTGTTGATTTGACATATTGACACAGGGAAAGCTGTCACTAGATTGCCTTGAACTCATTAGGCATTATTGAAGATTCTTTATGCTTGTAGAATCCCAGCTTATACTGGGAAATTTCTTGGGTTATATAACTGAAAGACCAGAGATAGTTGGATAGAGAGAGAGAATGTGAGGCGAGCCTCCTCAAAACAGTCCATTACTGAAATAAAAGGGCAAGTCGTAGATAGGCAGAAAATATTTTAGTCTCTCTCTAAACATGCACACAGTATTTCTTTGTGATTTTTTTTTATATCTTTGTGAATGATTATTCCTACAACTTTTAATAAGAAGGCAAACAACCCAATATACAAGAACAAGACTGAAGCAGACACTTCACATGGAATATATATAAGATACATGATAAAAGTATATTCACAGTTATAAATTGCTATATTCACAGAGTTATATTCATTCATACTGAGCAGTAAGAAGAAATGAATTACTGACACATAGAGCAAATTTGATGAATCTCAAAAGCATTATGTTAAGTGAAAGAAGGCAGACACAAAGAGTACATATCTTTGATTTTATTTACACAACTTTTTAGAATAGGCAAAATTAAGCTATAGTGAATGAATGATGAGTCATTTCCTGGAAACAGGGTGGTGTTGGTGATTTATTGAAAATGTGTGTAAGTTTTTGTGATGATGACAATGTTTGATTGTGGTGTATTTACAAAAGTGCATTTTTAAGATTGCCCAAACTGTATATGGGTATATTCTAGGCATATTTATTGTGTATGATTTATACATGAATAAATTAGTATTAAAAAGTTAAAGTTATTTATCATTCTTTGGAAAAAAACATCAAATAGAGAAACCACTCTTATCTAACTATAGTTAGATATATCTATCAAAAAATAGAGTGAAAGCGTATCTAAATATAAACAAAATGAAAAATGACAGAGGGAAATAACTATTTTATTCTATTTTTTTTAAAGATTTTATTTATTTATTTGAGAGAGAGAGAGAGATTGAACCAGAGAGAAAGTATGAAGCTGGGGTTGGGGGAGGGCAGAAGGGGCAGAGGGAGAGGGAGAAGCAGACTTCCCACTGAGCAGGGAGCCCAAGGCAGGGCTGAATTCCAGGACCCTGGGATCATGACCTGAGCTGAAGGCAGACACTTAACCGACTGAGCCATCTAGGTGCCCCTGGAAATAACTATTTAAAAAAAATGAAATTAAGATCATAAAAGATTATTTCAATCAGTTACAGATATATATTTGAAATCTGAAGTGAAAATACAATTGATTATAATTGACCCTACTTGTGATAGAAATATGACTGATTATTATATAAAAAAAAGGATAGGGGCACCTGGGTGGCTCAGTCCACTGAGCTTCCAACTCTTGGTTTCAGCTTGGGTCATAATCTCAGGGTCGTGGGATGGAGCCCCATGTCGGGCTCGCTCAGCAGAGTCTGCTTGAGTTCCTCTCTCTCTGTCTCTCCTTCTCCTGTTGCCCCTCTCCCTCTGCCTCTCCCCTGCTCACACTGACTCTCGTGCTCCCTAAAATAAATAAATCTTTTTAAAAAATTTAAAATATAAAAAAGGATAAAGAATCCAAAGAACTACCTCCTAAAAATTACCCAAACTAGACAGTTACATAGGGAATTTTACCAATCCTTTAAAAACTATTCCTACAAAAATTCTTCTAGGGCATAGAAATAAAAAAGAAGAAAAACTTCTATATATTTTTTCTGAAACAAATGTGATTTTTAAAACTAAATCTGATAAAGATAAGATTAAAAAGCTGGAAAAGTTGTTTCCTTTATGAATATTGATTTAAGAATCCTAATTAAAGTATTTGCAAAAGAGGAACAAATGAACTTATCTGTATATCAAATGATAACATGTCTGCATAGAAAAGATTAATTCAAGAAATTGCAACATGTCATTTTGAATGTACACCCTTAATAAAATATGTACTAAGAAAAGAAATACAAAGATATCTTGAACTTTACTAAGTTGTTTTCATAGTGGTTTTGATTTATACATTTTGAAATTATTTCATATGGTGCTGGTTAAAACAGATGGGTAAATTTGGTATGGAAAAAAGCTGAGGAAGAGCACTGTGGCATTGGATTTGAATTTTTGTTAGCATGGATGATTAAATGTATGTAATTAAGCGACAGAGAGGGCTAAAAGCAATGTTACATCAGTAGTTACCAGTATGCTTTCCTCCTAGATCTTGGCTTGTCAACAGCATTCCTTATTAAAATGAACCTGGGATCCTTGGAGATACAACCGAAATCACACCTTTGGCAGCGTAAGTACAACACAACTTGAAACATCTTGCTGTGGTCGAAAATAAAGAAGTGTCACATATTGAGGGTACAGATCAAGATGGCTCAGAATTCAGCTCACCTGGATTTCTATTGCCCAAATTTAGGATGACTTGATTATTAAAAGTGAATAATGATGGTTATTAAAAATAATGATGATAATATCTATAAATAAGAAGTTTTATTCATTTTAAAAAGATACAATTAGGTGAATGATGACAGATTGATGATTGATAAAAACAGCTTAGAATAAGGAATCTTACCCTAAAGCTTTCGTTTTTGTCATCATCATATACAAGAAAAAGAATCACAGAATAACGAGGAGACAGACTCATACATTTAAAATCTGTTTTTGTCATTTATTAGTTCTATGATAATATCTCTTGCCCTCTTATTCTTCACCTGTCAAATGGGGAAATTAAAAGTACCTCACTCATGGTAACGTTGTGAAGATTACCTAAGTTCACACATATAAATCACTTGAACCAGCATGTAACATGTCATAAGTACTCAGTAAAAATCTGCTATTACCATTATTAATAGTATTATTAGAGACTCATACCAAGGTGTCTGCTTTTATTGAAAGTTGTTGCTTTCACCAAGTTTAAAGACTGATTTTCTGCCCAACACATTACTTCATTTATGTATATTTTACAAACCCTATGTAAATTTTGTGTATTCTAGAGAGAAATGGTTAAAGACAAATTAGGTGGTCTTTGTCAGCAGCTTCAGTTAGAGACCCTCTTTGGACAAGACCTATGTGTAGGTTGTCATATAGACTCATTTACCTCGGTCCTCTCTTATTTATTGCATATATACTTTCTATATGCTAACCATGCACCTCACTGTTCTCGTGATGAATCAGAGAGAAGTCCCTGCTGTCAAAGGGCTATGTATGTGGAGAAGATAGACTACAAACATACAAATACATTTAGACTAAGTACTATAATATCAGGTATGGATAATTCCAGAAAGTCAAAAAGAAAATTGGGGTGTTATTTTCGATAAGTTGCAGAACACTCTCAGAGAAAGTTACATGTGAGACCAAATGAGATGGAGAGTGTCATAAATATTTGGGTAAAAATATTCTAAGTAGAGAAGGCTGTAACAAAGAAACTGAAGCAGGATCGCATTTGGGAGTATTCAATGAGCCAGAGTGGAGATGAGGGGGTGGGTAGAATATGAGTAAAGAGAAGTACATAGGGACTAGATTTCATGCATGTATCATTATAAGGACCTCAGATGGGAAGACTTCTGTACTTAGCAGGGAATGGCATTATACAATTTACATTTTATAAATATGATATCAGTTGTTCCAGATGAGGGAAGAAAGAATGAAAACAGAATAGTTAGAAGTCTGTTGCAGGAGAGCAGGTGGGAGACATTCCTTAGAGCAGGGGGGTGGTAGCAGAGATGGAGAGATTGGATTGTGGGTATATGTCAAAGGGAAGCTGAAAGGATGTGCTGACAGAGTGGATGTGTCTGTCTGTGAAAGACAAAGAGAAGTCGTGGATGGCTCTGGTCTGTGCAACCAGAGGAATGGTGGCACCATTTACAAAAATGGGGAAAACCAGGGATGGAGCAGGTTTGTGGGTGGTGGTGTAGGTGAAAAATTAAAAATAACTGTTAGTCATCCAAGCAAAGGTGTAAAGAAGCAGTTGGACACATGATTCTGAAATTCAAGGCAAAAGTCTAAGCTACTGGTTTAAATTTGGAAACATGACTGAAGAGGAAGTATTCCAATTGATTTATGGAAATTACCCAGGGAGTGAGTATAATGTAGTTAGGGGAGAGGAACAGGCATGAACTGTGGCGTGTGCAATCTTTTCAAGGTGGAGTAGACAAAAATAATCCAGCAAAGGAAATAGAAAACGAGTGGCCAGTGAGGTAAGGGGGGAAATTGGGAAAATGTGCCATCCCCCCGAAGTGAAGAACCTGCTTCAAGAAACAAGACTGATTGAGTATGGTGGTGTTGCTGTTGAGTGAAAAAAATATGAAGGCTGAGAATTTGCACATGTACCTGGTTTCTGCTAGGGACAGCATAGGTTCCAATGAGAAAAAGGAGTTGAGAAATGGGGACAATAAATACAGACAACTCTTTTAAGGACTTTTGCTATAAAGAGAAACATAAATGGGGTAATTATAGAAGATGGATATGAAGTTGAAAGGGGCGATTTTCTCTTAAGGTCAGAGATATTTCACTGTGTTTGAACGGCAGTGGAAGAATTCTAGCAGGGAGAGAAAAAATGATGATACGTGGAAAAGAACGGACAATGCTAGAGAAATATCTTTAAATGAGAAGGAGGGGATCCTGTGCTCCAGGGAGGGGTGGACTTGAGCTAATGGCAGGAAAGTTAGCAGAGTAAAACATAAAGACAAAGGCAGGCTGTGGGCTACAGAGGGAGGACAAGAAATTTCTCTTCTCAGTGCTTCCCTTTTCTCAGTAAAATAAATAGCAGGGTCTTTGGAAGAGAAAGAGGAGGTGATGGAGGACGATGAAGATTTTAGAAAAGAGGAAATCATGTGGAATTGTTGCTACCTTCCTCTCCACTATTTAGACATATTTTTTTAAAAAACTCATTGGCCAGTTTAGTTTTATTACAGAAAAAAATGAAAGAAAAAAAAAAGGTCTGGGTAACACATAGAGACAGAGTTGAAATTGCCCAAGGCTGTTGAAAGCAGGGGCTTGGAACAAATGCAGATTCCACTGGAAGTTGCAAAGGAGCCATTGTGAGGCTGGGATATGTAATAGTTAATCTATAAATAGTTAAAAATCATTGTATAAGAAGAATTGGATATAGCCCTTGAGACACAGGGTTAGTTTTATGTACACAATTTCTTGATTGTAAATAAATATCATAGCATGACAGAAGTGGTTATATGAATTGAAAGATTTTATAATTCCTTCATTATATATAAATGTGTATATATACACAAATATATTATACATAACCTCCTTATTACCAACCAACTTGGGAATATGAGATCAACAAATAGATTTCCTCCATAAAAAAAAAACGGAAGTAAACACATATGTATGATATCATAAATAAGGAAATATCAATGGACCAGAGGATAAGAATCTGGATCCTACCTCAAATGTATCCTAGGCTAACTGACCTTTTCTCTCTCATGTCTGTGCTTGCGTATTTTCTCCTCTCTGCCTGCAATACCCATCTTTGTTTTCTTGCTTACCAAACTGCTGCTTCTCCTTCAGATTGGAAGTTAAGCTTTGCCTTGTCTGTGGTTTCTTCTTACTCTTAATAAACCCTAAGGGCTCCTTCCTCCAAGCTCCTGCTGCTTACACAATAGCGTTTATCACTTTGCTTTGGAACTGTTGGTTTGCATGTTTGTTTAACCCATGATGCTCTGGATTCTTTGAAGGCAGGGACTAAATCTTTTCATTTCTGAATCATCATTATCTAGATTAGTGCCTGCCGAGTTTTGAATGCATTTTACAAATAAGGAAAAATGAGATCTAGAAGAATGTAGGTAACTTAAAGCAAGCTAGTTGTAGTACAACAGAACACCGTGGTGTTTTTCTTGCTCAGTTTAGGTCTCTCTTTATTCTTCCTGCCTCTATTTGTTTTTAGGAAGGGCAACATTTACACCAGGAAAGGGTGCTAGGACAGCAATGGAGCTATATTGCACATCCGGAAGGATAAGTGCTACCCCTTGTGGTATCTCTGGGAGCTGGCGGTGGAAATGACCATGGACTCCTAAATTCCTGTTAAGAAGCAAGATGGATCTTTCGCTGGGAGTAAAAAATTGTACCCTTCAACCTTTGTTCCTCCAGGAGGAGGTTAATGAGAAGACATTTCCTTTCTTCACCACAAACAAAAAATATCTTCCTATCAGTAATCTGAACTGTTTCCATTAGATTCCATGGCCATCTGAGAAGATTCTTTAGGCAGATACTCTCATCTGACTTATCATATGAGACATAAGTCCTCACTACAACACTATTGAAGCAGGTTCTCATTCTCATGTTGCCGAGGAGAAAACTGAGGTTCAGAAAGTTAAAACAATTATTTTAAGGGTGTGTAGCCTGGAACTCAGATCTTTGAAATCTTCTATGTAGTGCTCTTTCCGCCCCACTGTGGTGCCCGTTTAGGCAGTGGAAGAGTGGGGAGCTACAAAACCAGTTAGCCATCCTTGTTACCAGAATTATGTTAGCTACCAGGTAGGCATAAGCTGTTGACTCTTGGCTGACAGTACAAAAATCAAAGCTCCCTTTTCCTGAATAAGGACTCCAAGTGTTCAAAATATTGGATAAAGACAAGGGCTACTGAGGGGCGGGGGTGGAGGGGAGATGGTGGAGAAATGAGGGTATTTCTCTCTCTTACCCCCCAAGCTCAGACTTCATGAGTAGCCAGCAATGATCCTAATACTTTGCCCAGAGCAGAGGTCAGAGAAGAGGGGAACAAATCTTCAGGCTGCCTCAGAAAGGTGCCAAAGTCCGGTCTGAAACATTTTTCTTTTCTAAGACTCAGTGCATTTTTTAACCAAGCCAATAGCTTGGGGACATACAGCAGCCCATAAGGGACCTTTTAGAAGGACTGGATACTGTCCCTTTTGGAGGAAGCAATATTAGCTTTGATTTGATAAATGCTTTCATAACCTACTCTTCCCTCCTTCTCAAGACTCTTCCCCTTAATAGATCTAATAAACATCCAAATCACCACAATAGCATGACTAACACATTTCCATATCCTGAACCCCCGCAAGGCAATGATCAAAATAATAGCTGACACCTATTGATCACTCATTATGTGCTAAGTGCCTTAGCAGCATGATTATCTCATTTTATCCTCACAGCAAACCATATTATATTGACCAAGAGAGGCTCTAGAGTTTAATTGACTTGCCCAAGGTCATAGTGAGTAGTTGATAGAGCTAGGATTGAAAGCAAACAACCTGACCATATACTGTAGAGTCATTGCCTGAAGTATAATGTAAATAGCTGATCTCCTGAGTGTCTGAGAAACTCAGTTTCCACTATAAGGCTGCTCCTCTAGTTTGTTCAGCACCCTGAAGATGGCAAAAGACAGAGGACAATTGAAGCTTCTCTTTTTCCAGTCTGTACACTCGGTCAGATGGCTGAGGAACAGCCCACGCTCTAGCCAGCCATGTGTTTCTGAAGAAAAATAAAAACAATTAAAATTCTTACCAAGAGTTAAGATTGTAGGGAGAATTTATAACTGACAAAATTTGTAAAGAAATACACATGACTGGGTGCAACTTGGCCCTTTGATGTTAAAGTTAATCTATTGTTGATTATTAGTTTGTTTTGATTGTCAACTTTACATTCAGGAATACCTGGATTGTCTCTTTATGACTTTCTAGTGGTTGCCATATCTTTCTTTTGTATTAATATTATTATATTTTAATTCCAGTATAGTTAACAGTGTTATATTAGTTTCAGGTGTACAAGATAATGAATCAGCAATTCCATACCTCACCTGGTGCTCATCATGACAAGTGTACTCCTTAATCCCCACCACCTATTACCCCCATCCCCCCCAACCACCTCCCCTCTTATAACCATCAGTTTATTCTCTATCATTAAGAATCTGTTTCTTGGGGCACCTGGGTGGCTCAGTCGGTTAGGTGGCTGCCTTCAGCTCAGGTCACGATCCCAGCGTCCTGGGATCGACCTCCGCATTGGGCTGCCAGCTCAGTGGGAAGCCTGCTTCTTCTTCTCCCTCTGGCTCTGCCTGCCACTACCCCTGCTTGTGTTCTCTCTCTATGTGTCAAATAAATAAATAAAATCTTAAAAAAAATAAAGAATGTTTCTCGGTTTGTCTCCCTCTCTTTTTTCTTTGCTCATTTGTTTTGTTTCTTAAATTTCACATATGAATGGAATCATATGGTATTCGTCTTTCTCTAACTGACTTATTTCACTTAGCATTCTACTTTCTAGCTCTATCCATGTTGTTACAAATGGCAAGATTTCATTCTTTTTTATGACTGGTAATATTCCACTGTGTATATATCCATTCATCAGTCCATGAACACTTCTCCTTTATCCATTCATCAGTTGATGGACACTTGGGCTGTTTATATAATTTGGCTATTGTTAATAATGCTGCTATAGACATCTGGGTGCATGTATCCCTTTGAATTAGTATTTTTGTATTTTTGGGGTAAATAGCCAGTAGTGCAATTCCCGGATTTTAGAGGAGTTCTATTTTTAATTTTTTACTATTTTCCACAGTGGCTGCACAGTTTGCATCCCCACAACAATGCACAGGGTTCCTTTTTCTCCACATCCTTACCAACACTTGTTTCTTGTATTGTTGATTTTAGCCATTCTGACAGGTGTGTGGTGATATCTCATTATGGCTTTGATTTGCATTTCCCTGATGATGAGTGAAGTGGAACATCTTTTCATGTGTCTGTTGGCCATATGTTTGTCTTCTTTGGAGAAATGTCTATTTATTTCTTCTGCCTATTTTTAATTGGATTATTTGTTTTTTAGGTGTTGAGCATGTAAGTTCTTTACATATTTTAGATATGTCATCTCCAAATAACTTCTCCCATTCTGTAGGTTGTCTTTTAGTTTTGTTGATTGTTTTCTTCACTGTGCAGAAGCTTTTTATTTTGTTGCAGTCCCATATCTGATTTCTTACTTCGCTCAGAAGCCATGTGATCCAGTACTGCTTCGTGCTAGCCCTACTAACACTTGCAGTGTTGACCTTGATGTTTGTGCCTCTTGTTAGCCTGGTCAGTGCCAACTGACTCCATTGCTGAGCATCAGAGGCTCCAAACTGTCTCTTCCCATCCTCACTCCATTCACTATGCATGTAACAAAGTCCAACAAGAAACAAAAGAATTGGAGAAGAATCCTCCCTAATCCATATGTTAGCCAGGGTGAAAAACAGGCTTCATCAGTAGAGAAGGTGGTAAGGGCAGGATTTGGGATCACTACCACCACCCACAGGGCTTGTTACAACCAGAAGATAATGGAGGACAGCTCTGAAGTCAGAACTTCAATATTTGCTCTCTTAATTGGAGATAATAATGCCTACCTAGTAGCAATATTGTATGGTAAGAGGAGTGACAGATGGGTCATTTCCACTCTTGTAATTTTAGGATATATAGATTAGGGGGAAACATGAGGTAGATGGATGGGGGCAGGCATATCTGGGTTTGTGTCCTAATTTGTACCACTTAATAACTCTGTGGATTTGTAGAAATTTTTTTCAATTCCATATTCTCATTTCTCTCATCTGTAACACAGAGTTGAAGCTACCTACCCCATGAAGTATAGAAATAAGGCAGTGTATATAAGCGGCAGTAGGGACCGGCATACATATTCCAACCCCCTTCATTTCTTCCACTAGAGCTCCCATTATCCTTGACCTCTGGATACCAAAGAGCCACATGGGGAGAGGAGACTGCCCCCAGATGTGTCCTCATCTTTTACCCCCTACTTGAGAATAGGGTAACAATAGCAACTATAGCTACAACCACAACTTCTGTTATGATGGCTTTTTTTCCTGCTGCTGCCCCTGCTGCTATTCTGGTATTATTTATTGAGTACAACTATGTAGCATATGTAAAGGGTACTGTACTGTGCATTTTACCTATATTATTGATCTTAATCTCAGTATATCTGCTTTCTATGAAGTCTTTATTATGTGGCCTTGAGAAATATCTATGCCATTCCAGCCCAGGATGTTTGCAAGGCAGGGTTCACATGTGAGGTCCTCATTAGGAAGTAAACTCCAGGGGCTCTTGGAGAACAGGACTTGGCCATGCATCCTTCCTTTTTACCATCTCAGCCCCAGCTCCTCTGACGGGTCCCTCTCTGACTGATTTCACGGCTTGCCATCCTAACCTTTCCATAGAGTTTCACTGCAGCATTTTGCAGGCAAGCATGAATCTCCAAATCCTTAGGTTTTCAGTCAGGTAGAAAAAACCTCAGCATTGCTTTTCATGCTGTTAGTCATTCTCAAGCAGTTCCTTTTCTTTTGTTCCAGTCATTCTAAATGCTGGAAAATACAGAAACAGTAAGCAATCGTGAAGCCACATCCTTGGATGTTATTAGTAGAAAATAAAACAATATCCATTTTTATTCTGTTGAACATGTACTCTCTCTAAACAAAAGAAATTGGTGAACTAAAGCAAATAAAGTATGCTTTCTTTAGCCCTGCTTTTGACAGATAAGCAAGGATGATAAATATCAGGGCTGTTTGTTTCTTTGTTCCCATTTTCTATCCCTGTTCCTAATTGATATTCCCAGAGGTATCTGAGATTAGATAACTATTTAAGATTCCTTTATGGATTATTTTTGGTACTCAGTGAAAGTTTATTTCTAATAGGCCTTCTGAGGCAAATGAACTCCAACATATTAATGGATTTACAGAATATCAGAACTAGAAAGAATCTTAGATATAAGCTCTTTCTGGGGCCACTCGCTCATTTTACAAGTGGGGAACCTTGAAACCCCAAGAACTTTGGGACATGTGTGCTTTGAGAGTTCAAAGGGGATTTCCTTATAACCCAATATTCACTTCTCTGCACATTTGGTTCTTGGAAAGTATTTTAAGATTGTACATATTAAACAACGGGTTCCCCTCTGAATTTAAAAAAAAAAAATCAAATTCTTCCAATGGCATAGTAGTGCAACAATACTGCAACAGATTCAGCTTGCTTTTTTCAATACCCACAGGGCACAGAGGAAGGGCAGGAAGTAGATAAATTATCTAAATAAAATTAAGAAATAATCCTATTTCTTCAATACAGAGGGTTTTTCAAAACCATATTGCTTCTTACCTGACTGGTTGGGATTTTCTGTGTCTGTAATTGTTGTCTCAGGGGACTGGGTCCACAGTCCAAAGGACCCAGATTATTTTGGGGGACCTGGTAATTTTTCTTTTCTTAAGTTCCCACCAAGAACCTGAAAAACGCTGCCAGACATACTAGCTGTCCAGGCTTAAAAATATTTTTTTAACAGAAACCTTAGCAGGAAAACAACCCAGTAAGACCCAAAGGCTCCTTACCATGCTTGGCACCCACCATTTCCCTCTCTGTTAGTTACCAACAGTCCTGGCTCCAGTGTCTTCCCTTCAGATGTGGTGGCATCTTCTGCTGCTGGTCCCATCTACAGACAAAGATGATGAAAGGTGCCCCCTTGGTGTCCTTCCAAAGAGTTGAACAACGTGGTGATTCTTTCTGTTCCTGCCCCAGTTGAGAAGTGAGAAGAAGCTCCTGGGTGATCATCAACTTCATTCATCAATGGGGTCAATCTGAAGGTTTCTACTCACCTGCTCTATGCCTGTTGGTGACCAGATTTCCACACTAGAAGCTGATGAGGCCCAGAGAGGGAAAGTGACGTGACCAAATGAGTAGCAGGGCTAGGATTAGGGTGGTAGTCTCTGATTCTAAGACCAGTGATGTCCCATCTCTCAGGAGAATGTCACGGCATTTGAGACATCTTAAGGAAGGAGAGTGTGGAAAAGAAGTGGAGAAAGAGAGAATGCCCATGGCTCTTTTGACCTGGACAAGCAGGACTAAGCATGAATGGAGCAGTTTCCAAAGCAAAGTCTCTTTCCCAAAAGTCCCAAAAGACTAAGTATGTCTTAGTAAAGAACAAACGATGGAGTTGAACAGCCTGATGTTTGAATGTCAGTTACCTAGTATCTGACTTTGAGACAAACTGCTGAACCCCTCTGAGCCTTGGTTTTCTAATCAATACATGAGAACTATAATATCTACACCGGGAGGTCTTTTCGAAGGGCTAAATGATATATTGTATATAAAAGACCTAGAAAAACATCCATAGGCACAGGCCAAGGTAGTAATCATTAATATTAAGACTAGCCTTGCTGTACTATCATCCCTATTTATATTTTAAGATTTCTGGCTATCCTGCCATTTTAATTATTTTTTTGAGATTATTAACAAGGAGCAGTTTTTAACAGCACATGATTTTGAATCAGATACAGATTGGAGGTACAACATTTATTATCTATATTACTTCAAGCAGGTCGTCTCTGAAAGGCTCAGTGTTTGAATCTGAAAAGTGGGAGTAATAATACCCCTTTGTTAGAGATGGGCCTATTTTGAAGATTAAATTAGATTGAATGAGACAGTAAATTTTAATGAAAGCAGAAGCCCTATCTTATACAATGTGGTGTTCCTTGAATCTGGCAACATGCCTGCCATATAATTAGTTTTAAATGAAAAATTAATAATATATGCAATAAAGCTTTTAATGCAGTGTCTTATATATACTAAGTGGGAGCTACATCTGTCTTACTCCAGTTAAAATATATGAAGGTGAAACAGAATTGCAAGGCCATTTAATACCTTCTCACAATAGAAATCAGTCTGGAATAGCCTATTGGATTACCAAGATGTCTCTTTAAGTAGCCCTGACAACTTTATTCTCAATAAATAAATCACAGGGAGATAAATATCAGGGAAGGTGGTTGATAGCTGATCCTGGGCTCTCTTGTAGAGACCTCCAGAGAGAAAGAGTAGTTTCTAATGTTTGGGAATGCTAGGTGGGTAGATAGGGAATGGAAGAGATGTTAAAGCCTGGGGATCTGGTATCTGAGAGGAAACTGTGAGGAAGGTAAAAAGGATGAAGTTCTTAATACCTGGCCTTAAATCCTGCCTTGGAACTTAGGCAAGTCCTGTTTTTTTCCTATCAGTTTCCCCATTTGTAAAATAGGAAGAATGGTACTTTTCAGGGCTATCATGGTGATTAAATGAGACAGTGGGTATAAAAAAGTGATCAGTAAAGCACCGGATGAAAATAAAGAGTTATTCCTTGCAGATAAAACTATATTGTAGAACTTTGTTTTCTCTACTGAGGTTTTGTTCATTTTTTGTCGTTTGTTTCTTAAGATTGGCTAATTTCCACTAATTTGTCTTTAAGTTCCTAATCCTTTATTTTGCAATAACAAATCTGTTGTTCAGCCCAATCTATGACTTTTTCCTACCAGATTTATGGTTTTTCAGTTCTAAAGTTTCTATTTGGTCCCTTTGTTGTTGTTTTGTTTTGTTTCCATTTTTTTCTGCTGAGCTTCTCCATTTGTTCTCTCTTTATATTCCTCTTTAAGTCCTTGAACATATATACAACATCTTGTTTTAAAGTTTTTTTTCTGCCAATTATGATAACTGGATTATCTTAAAATCTGTTTCCTTTGACTTTTTTTTTTTTGCTTAATTTTTTTGCTTGGATTTATTTCCCTACTTCCTTGGATGTCTAGAAAATTTTTATATTTTGTTGGTGTTGGGGGAGAAAAATTTTTCTGTATCCTTCGAGGTTTTCTTGGCTGGCCTAAGAATTAAATTGACAAGAGACAGAGTAACAGGAGAAAATTAAATTTAATATGTACCTATGAGGAATCCACATAAACCTGAGAGATTCCAAAGTCAGTCAGGCAAAATGAGGTATATATGCCATTCTGGAGAAAGAAGAAGTGTGTAGAGGTTTATGGCTACAAAGGGAAGGAAGGCAATTTGCCAGAAAAATGGAAGAGTAAATATTTGGTAAACAAATGTTTTCTGAGCCACACAGAAACAATGGGGGCAGAGAGGAATTTTAACAAACAGACTTTGCTAGGTTCCTCCCTGTCTACCCTACCCAGTGCATATTATACTATTGTTATCTATGGGGATAGCTCCCTTCCTGGGATAGACCTCTATCTAAATTCTTTTACGCAGTTAGGGGGAAGGTCACAAGTTCTTCCTACACCTCTGTTTCTTAAAAATAATCAGCCTAAAGTAATTCACATGCCAAAAAAATATAGGGATGGCAAGTTGTGTCTCTGCCTTGGACATTGTTGATAATATATTGTAGAAAGACTGAATTATGTTGTCTGATTTTAATTACATTGTCTTTAAAAAAAAATTCTGGCACACAGTTAAATAATGATGGGTTTTATTGATCGTATCAGACTCAGGTTTACTTTTGTTAATGGGAGGGATATTTTAATTTTGTTTTTAGTCTTAGGACATGCTTCTTAACACAGGGCATGGTTCTCACTTGTAAGATGGAGCACTTCAGAGGTCTCCAATAAATGAGCAAGGTGCTCACCAAAGCTTCTTCACTTTAGCCTGGATTGGTATTCCCATATATTCCAGTAGTGCATGTTCTTTGCTATTTTCTTTTAGGGTTCAGCCCTGTACCTGTTCCTCCCCTCTGGGACTCACAGGGTCTCACCCTTCACATATGCAGCCAGTTTTTGATAAGGTCTATGGGGGAGAGCCAGACAGACTTTTGGGTACCTTCAACTCTGCAGCTTCCTCCCCTCTGATAGCTTACCCCCAAATTCCAATCATTTCAGAAGACTTCTTCTCAAATCCCCGATTCTTCAGCTCAGCAAGACTACCATACTCTGCTTGGTTTCCACCTTCCAGCTCCATGGACAGGAGTGCACCTCTAGACTGAGAGCCTGAAGAAACGGGCTCTCCTTCTTTGTTTCTCTTATTTCAGAGATTATAGTACTGAGTGGTCAATGATCCAGTTCCTCAAAACAGCTGCTTCATGTGTTTTTCTAGGTTCATAGTTGTTTACAGCAAGAGGGCAAATCTTATACAGTTACTCTTTCACGGACAGAAGCTGGAGAACAAAAGATCATTCTTTTTCTCTGATTATGATAGTATCCTCTTCTTTAATGGATGAAATACCTTTTCTTATTTCTCTGGGGATATTTATGATTGTTTGCTTTTTTGTTTAATTTGCTCCCTCTGTTTTCTTTCTTTCCTTGGTATGTCTTTTCCTTTCTTTCTTTTTTTTTCATATTTATTTTACCTCTGATTCATATTAGGGCTACTTCAAATATATAAGTAAGAGTCATTCAAAAACCTCTTTGAAAACTCGTTTACAAGGGTGGAAGTTGTTGAATGACTTAATTCACCAGAATGTGATTAATTGGAGGGATTGGTTGCTTTATTGAGGGACCTCCAGATGTTAGTAAGTATAGGTCTATTTTTGTAAGCTGTCTAGTCATCTCAAAGAGAATTTCCCTGAATCTGTTAATATGAAAAGAAACATGAACTTCTGTTTTATTGAAGCAAACATAAAGGAGATATAGTCACATGGCAAGGTGCACTAAGGGAAGAGTCCTGTGGTGAGGGGCACCTTATAAATATTTTCAACCAATTCCTTTACTTTCAGCTCCACCCTATTCCCCAGTCATCAGAGTTAATCTTCCTATTTCCAACATACTCTATAGTGCTGAGATGCGACCATCTCTCTTGCTGCACTTCCTCAGAAGGAAAGTTTCAGTCTTTTGTGTACTGCAACCTCAATAACTACTCATGCATCTACTTCCCATCTTCCAGGGTCATTCAGGTGGGCTGTTACCTGCTTTAAAAATATTTTTTAAAAAACCTTTTTACAGATTTTTTAGTGGGATTTCAAGACGGGGAGGCAACAAACATGTGTGTTCAATCTACCATGTTCAACAAAAACAATATTGTTTTTTAGCAGAGTGAAAGTAAGACAGTGAGGCATAGACAAAGGAGATATAATTCAGGAATGGTCCTTTTAAAATTGTATTTAAGCTCACTCACCCAACAGTAGGTATGACCCACACCCACTCCTCCACATATTAGAACCTGGTCATCCCCTGTCTCCCTCCAACATCTCTGGTCTTTCGTTCTATATCTATAGAACTGAAGCAAGAAGAAGCCATTAGCTTTCAATGACCTTACCTAAACAAACACATTATGTCCATGTTACTTATGCATATAGGCAAGAGTAGAAGCAGCAAAGAGAGAGCAAGAGAGAGAGAGAAAGAAAGAAAGAAAGAAAGAAAGAAAGAAAGAAAGAAAGAAAGAAAGAAAGAAAGAA